>NC_139349.1:40427038-40524538 GCF_055883805.1 Amblyomma maculatum | reverse complement strand
GATTACGTTCGAAGCAGACTGAAGCGTGTTTTCGGATGACAACGACGAGCAATTCTTGCGTTCCGCGAAACAGGTTCGCTCTTGAATGCAGGAAAACCACAGATTCCGTACCCTGGATTCTCTCGAGGAACCTGTATTGTTACTGGGTGACAGTGGTTAGCCAGCGCTAGACGTCGCGGCGCAGTCACTTTCAGAGTGCTTTCTATCTCCTTTAAGTGTCGGGATATCTGTCACGTACACTTCATAGGAACTTGAAGAAATAGCGTTCAAAACGTCACAGTATACACAGGTTGCAGTTATTACTACCTCATGGTTACGAGGTATAGATTAGTTTACAGATAGGGGCTTTAGGAATAGGCGTCACGTCTCTGTCACTTCCTCTACTGCCCATTCATTTCTTTTTTTGTACGTACACTGTACTTCAAACCTTCACTGTTTAAATACGAGGGAAAGAAAAGCAAACAGTGCTTTAGGCTTTTTCATGGTATATTTCTTGAAACATGGGAAGGATGACGGCGAAAAATTGACCAAATGTCGACGGGAAACAAAACTAGATCAGATTCGATATAATATGGTACCGCCAGCTGGTGAGCCTATTTGTAAGACATAAAGGTTGAGCTTCCCAGCCTGCTTCGCACATGCCCAGACCTGCCGGTGGGAGGTTGACACTGAAGAAGCACCTAGTCAAGAATGTGTCATAGAGGTGAACGTGTGTTCAGACCTCCGCAGTACAGGGACTAAGCGTTTCTCTCTCTCGTGCTCTGCTGCTTCTCTTTGCGTCTAAGTTCCTTCTAACCATACCCCGTCTTGATTTACTTCTACTTTAGGACCCCAACGGGCCCTCTTCGTTACACCTATATAATTCCAGCGCGACAAGCGAGCGTCTTCTCATAGCTCCAACCAATGCCGTGGGCCCGGGCCTCAGGTGTGGCAGTCCATTTTTAGCCTTTACCGGTTAATTGTCTTGGCGCAGACTGCTCTCAGCGCGAGCTGTGCGGGCCCGCGTGTCAGAAATAAAATAATGAGCTGCGACGAGCGCGCGCGTGCGTGCGACGCCGACTGTGACGGGCGTCAGCCTCGTTTATCCACCCTCCGACACTCCCCGTGCAGCGTCTCTTGCTCACAACCTCGAGGCTATTTTTTGCAATCCGCTTCTATTTTATCTTCACTGAAGCGACGCGATATCGAATCTCTGTTCAACGTTAGAAGCGGGGAGCGGGACACGGGGAAAGGAAGGGCGCCGCGTCTATCCCGGGGTCTTGTGACACTTTTGATGGACGTCGGTCGGGCGATGCGTCAAAGCGGGGACGCGCGTGCCATATTTGTGCGGGCCTTGTGTAGAAAGCAGGAACCGAAAGAACAGACGGAAGACTGGCGGCACTGTATACGAACGTGGCTGATGAGTGAAATGCAAGGAACCTCACGTTCGAGGCAGCCGCGGCAGTGGAGGATGGAGTACGGCAGATAATTTTTTTTTTTTTTTAATGAGCATCGCAAGACGTAAAGCGGATTGGGTTGTTGCCCGCAAAAGGACGCTGCTGCCATACTATGACGAGGAGTCTTGACACCATTGAAAATCATCATACGAGCCCGAGCAAATCCATTCAGTCTCCACGGGAAGGTATCGTGTATGTACAGATTCTTATATTTGAGCATCCCAAAGTGACTGTACCGCGGAAGGAAAGGTAGGGCTTAATTATTTCGTGTGTTTCTATAGGTATCGGTAGTTACAAAAGAAAGTTACATTTAGATCTAATACTCAAGCTTGAAAAGAAGACAGAAACTGATAGGGAAGACGCAGACAAGGCATAATATCCAATTCTGGTATATATATTGAAAAGCAAAAACCCAAAACAAAATCGGAAAGGGAGGACGCAGGCAAGGGTTACCTGACAACTGAGATTTACTTAGATAGCACACAGTTTTTGCAAATTTTGAAAAACAAGAACAGGAAACAAAACAGGCTTTACTTTGAAGCGGAGTCAAAGGGTGAAAGGAAAAAGTGCAACAAGTAGGCCTACAAAAAGATTTTGAGCTGAGTCGATAACTACCTTGGCCTTTTTTTTTTTTAATCACTAGATTCTTATTACTCTTTCAAACTCGGCAATCATTCCGACAGTCCGTCGTTTATCTCGTTCTTAGACACGAACACGGAGTGTTTTATAGCTGCTCTTTGATGTAGTAGCCAATGCTAAATTCAGGAATTAAGCGCATATTATTCAAAGTGAAGGGTAAATTCAGACATACTGCCAGTGGCTAATTTATTTTCTGTTTTACAACTTCCCTCTTATAGCGCCATGTTTTTTAAAGTTTCGAAATCTCCTTATCCTTAGAATCTTTGGCTCACGGCCGGTATTATATTTTTCATTTCTTCAATGTCATCTTGGAAGCGTTATTTAGAAGATGAAATCTCCCTTTCTTAAGAGATTCTTGAAGAAATACCTCTCTTGTCTCACTTCTTCCTTTTGTTTTGTGTTTGTAAAGCATCCTCTGCCCACATGTCTCGTGTGCACGAGTTCCTCTCCTCAACTGGAGTGCACAGCTTGAAAAGCTTGACCTATCCGGGCTGATTTATCATTATCATTTCTAATTGGCTAAAAACGTTAAATGCTCTATTCCCCATAAAATACTACGTTCGGAACTGACAGCGAAATAAAAATTATGGGGGACACTTTAGCTGTGTTTTGAAGGGTATGACGCTATAGCGTAGGTAGGCATACCACATATAAAGCCCCACTTTAAACAAGCATTCTGAGCCTGCCACGTAGCCCAGAGCGCTTGACTCAACGTTAAAGAACACTGGAAGGTTATTATTATCCCCCTATTTATTTATTTATTTATTTATTTATTTATTTATTTATTTATTTATTTATTTATTTATTTATTTATTTATTTATTTATTTATTTATTTATTTATTTATTTATTTATTTATTTATTTATTTATTTATTTATTTATTTATTTATTTATTACAAATACCTACAGCACCCATTGGGCATTATCGTAGGTTGGTTACTTGCAAACATAAAGAAAAAACAAACAGAAAAGCGGAAGCAAAAGCAGACAGTCAGTTCTAAAGCAAAAAGCAAAAACAAACAAAACGGTATAACACAACGAATAGAAGCACATTCAATGTCAAATGTAAAAGACACACCCAACAAAAATTTGTGACTCTGAGACGGATAGGTTGTTTTAAATATGTGTTCCTATCATTTCCTGTGTTACCATTGTTGATGTTGTTCAAAAGCTTTAACCGCAAGATGTTCCTGCGTGCGGAGAGCAGTTTCCAACCTAGACTTTTCTTGATTTGAGAACCTGTAATTTTTAGTCGTAGATAGCCATGACGAATCTTGCAGTACTTTTTTGAACACGCTCTAACTTATTTTCAAGGGTTTTTGTGAAGGGGTCCCAAGCTACACACGCTTATTCCAACATCGGTCTGATATTAGAGAAGTACAATGTTTTCTTCAGGGCTTTTGGTGCACACTTTAAATTTCTTTGAAAAAGATGTAAAAGGAGACATGCTTTAGCGCATGTAGTTCGAACGTGATTTATCCAGTCCAATGTCGCAGTTAATGTGACGTCCAGATATTTCACTTCGTCGAGACATTGTACAAAGCATTAATTATAAAGTATGAGCTAGAGAATTTTTCCTTTGTCTTCGTAAACTTCACATGATGGTACTTTGCTACATTGATGTCCATTTCACCAGGAAAGGAACAAATTTTTACGAGATTAGACTGCAACACGTTCATATCTTCTGCACATGACACAGAGTTATACATAACACAGTCATCAGCGTATAATCTAACATTCGAAGCAATGCCTTCAGTTAAATCATCCTATCCACCTCAAATGAGCCAACTGACTTGGCAGCTCATTGAAAGTTTCTGATATCAAGTGGCTTTGCTAAGTTCCACAAACTATCAAATATTCTGAGCTCGGCCCTGTCAGCTGCCAGCTGCCCCCTGCTAGCATCATGCTCGCAATTTTTTCGCTTCCGGCGCCAAGGGACGCCGACGCCGACAACGCCAACGCCGAATGTTTTCGTGAAATGATTCTTTCGTGTTAATATCGCGGGCATGTCACTGGAAAGTTCCAGTTGGCAGGTGGCATGACCGTGCACTGACTCGTCGTCCGGTTGTGTTAAGTCATGAGACTGCATTGCATGTTTATGTATGAGGGCCTTACCGACTCTGGCTTCGCCATCATGATGGGAGAGTAAGATAGAAATTCCGCCTCCAGCCCCCTTGGATCCCTATTCAGACACGTGACCCCTAGGTCACGTAGGCACGTTTACAAGGCTTGATTAAAGCTATATCTACGCCGGATGTTCATTCACATTATTTAGTCTAGTACGACTGTATGCTAATGAGTATGTGTGGGATAATAGATGCACCAATTTAAGGTCACTAATGGACAGAGCCGAAACGTGTATACGAACGAGGATCCGTAAGGGGAATGGGGGCGGCAAACGGGAGCTGTTAATGCGTTCGCGTCATACCCTTAAAAGCCAAGTTTGATATACACCCAATCTTTTTGCTTGGATGAATAACGATGCTATTATTATTATTGTATTAAGGCCGTAGCCTTATCTGTATCATGCAATGCAGAGCATGTCGACATAAGTAGTGGTACGGAAAGTCACCTGACCGGATGTGATGTCATAATTCAAAAATTATTTTTGGTAATTAGGTAAAAAGTGGACTGGGTGTAGTACGAAGTAAGGAGAGCTAATTAAGCCCCAATATCCCGTCGTGCCTTGCTCCACGCTCGTCCTCGATCCCTCGCATCGTGGTTGCCATAGCAAGTGTGGTGCGAGGGAACAATGATGGGCGCGACGTCACAGTTGCCGTGACGCCAGCCGTTACCGAGTCACCGATGCAGCGTGTAGGATAAGAGCATCACAGTACATCGTGCGTCTTACTTTGTGCCTTAATTGAAAAGAAGGGGCCGCAGCTGGGTTTCGATACCGCGTCCCTTGGTTTAGCAGTCAAGCTCCCTATCCACTGAGCCATCGCGACGGGGCTGTATAGGATTTGTCAAGGTATCAGGTACAAAATGATTAACACTGGAATAATGTAAACTAAAGAAAACGGTCATATTTCAAGAAGTATGAAGTGCGAAGGCCTTCTTCCTTGAATTGTTTTTTTTTTTTTTTTTTTTTTTTTTAAGCAGAACCATTGTATAGCAAGCATTCGCAGAGGAATAATATGAGGATGTCAACAAGAACATGGCATTTTGTCAAGACGCAAATAAAATATACCACGTTGATTTAGTAACATCTTTAGTAACCACGAGTTGCTTCCAGTTAGGCATAAGCAAGATTATTATTTTTTTGGACTTTGTTCAGTGATTTCGAATAATCCTTTAGTTCCAATGGTGGCGAATGGGCAAGGAAGATAATCTGGCAAAAATAGAGTAATGCATAAAAGGCCGCCCTTACGCTGCTCTTTTCTTCCTTCAAGACCTTACATAAACTCACGCGCGTGCATTGGGAGCCGAGCAAACACATATAGCAAACTGCTAAACTCCCGACATAAGCACTGCGAATAATGCAAAACGAAGCTAGCAAAACAAGTTCTGGAGAGAACTAAACTCGTCGTTCACGCTTGAAGCGGTGACATCAGGCTTCCCAAGCTATGATGCAAGCTGGGGCTGCCAAAATGAACGCAAAGAAGGGCACCCGACAACGAGGCTACTTTGCACATCAATGAAACGCGTATACTTGGCCAAGAAAGCATACCAGCGCTAAATAATAACAGCACCAGATGAATGAAGCGCACTGTCAGAGCTCGAGTTGAAAAGACGAAAATGACTTGACGCCACCCTCATTCCTGCGCAACCCTCTCCTTCGTCTCCACCAGCAATCTCTGCCTCCCGGACACGTCTTTAGGCCTACATACCCTTCTCCATTCGCACTCCTCCGCAAGCTGCCATCTCGGTGCCTTAGCATGTCAACAGTGGAGAGATAACTTCCCAGCATGGTACTAAACAGCCACTGCACGCTATACAGAATCCAGAGAAAGAGGAAGGGATGTAGGCTAGATAGAAGATGGGGAGGGGACGGGAAGATGCTGCATGCGCCAACCGCGTCTCGGGCAACACACGTCTCGCCAAAAGCCCCAGAGCTTGCTCGAGCGGAATCGGGCATCGGCTGAGAAACGAAACGCATCACGGCACACACACAATCGCCCCCAGCCCCACCTCCTTTTTATGGCGCCTTTTTTTTCTACCCGTGGGAGCAACAAAATAAAGGCAGGCTTTGGGAACGCGAGCGCTGCGGCTTGCATCACTCGGCGCTGGCGACGCCGTCTAGCAGCACGTTTGGGAAAAGTGTAGGAGAGGTTTGGGGATAAAGGAACGTTTTCGGGGAACGGAAGGAGGTTTAGGGGAGGATGGTTGTGGAACGGATCCGATGGTGGGTACAGATCTGCAATCGAGCCGTCAGAATGAACGTTTCATCCCTGCATTCCTTCTTTCCTTTTCGTTTTTCCCCGAGCGCTCAAAACGCTTTAAGCAAAGCCATAACGAAATGGGAAACGCTTTTCCCTGCGATCCCCATTGTCCCGCCTGCAGTAAATACCATGCAGCGGTGCTGAAGCTCTAGCTCACATCTGATGATCAGGGCCAACTTAAGTTGCTTGTCACAAGAAGGCCTGCTTTTGTCCGGTGTGTTTGTCTTAGTTTTTTTTTAATACATCGCACCGTCATTAGTCAGAGCGCCTGGGCATCGCCACTCCTAATTGTTCTTGCCTGCATTTTTCTGCCCTTTCAAATTCGCTCAGTAACAATCAGACGCCCGCCCAACCTTCTATTACTACGCTGCATGGTTTTGCAGATGCGTCGTTCAGCTGAGAGCTGTCCAGCGCCATACAAAAGCAGCCGGTCCTAGTTTTAGGGGAAGCCTGACTGTGGATCCCCGGGAGCACATCTTAAATGCTGACTGCTTCTTGAGTGAAGCTGGCTCCCTTTCTCTTGGTGTTATGCTTCCTACTCCGGTTTCAGTGGAGCGACTCCCTTCGCAGCTCTTCCCGGCGCGATGCTCCGTTCATCGCCCCATCGGAAGTGCGACGCCGCACCCGCTTGCTATGGTGGCGCCGCTGGCGTTAGTCGAGACGCAGCCCTCCCCTAACCGGAGCCGACCGCGTGTCTCTGTCGGCTCCCCGCTTCCGTTTCGCCGTTCCGCCGGGCTGCGAAAGACGATTCCGAGCAGGCGATGCGTGAGCCGAAAGCGCGCGAGCATGTGGCGACAGGCCGCCCTCTAGCGAGCAGGGGTGGCTCCATTACGAGAGTCTTCCGCGTGCCAACTATATTTTATTCCGTTAAGTCTTCTTCTCTCCGTCTCTGTTTTCTATGTCGTTCCTAATTTTCATTTATCAACGCCATTTTTCTTTGCTACTTTAAAACACCTCTTTTATCTTCCGTTCACTGATTGCGTGCGAGGCGTTTCCTCGTCATCTTCGTTCCTTTCGCTCGCAGCTGCTGCTGGTTTATTTTGTTTTTATTTACTTTTTGCGCGCATGTAGTGGGAGAAATTCATGTATGCGGTATACAGGTTCAAATAATGTGCATGTGTGGCCCTTTTGATGCAAATGATTCCTTGGAAGGCCTTCCCTTCTAAAGCGATAGCGTTAGAGCGCACGTTTGTTTGGAATCCGGTGTCGTGAAACAATAGTCTCCGATTTGTCAACGCAATGATGACGTCGCAGATCATGACATCATTCCACGTCCGCTGTACAGTGCTTTCTAAGATAGAGAAACTGTTTTGCGGAAACGAAAGAAACTTTGTTACAAAGTAAATCCAATACTGCTTTATCGGCTGCAAGCCGGACGGACACTCTACGAACCCGCCACTGAGGAGCTTTAGTTTTGTGCTATAACTGAGTAGCTTTATACCTTAGAGTGGGTACCAAACACACATTATGTTAGAGTAACGTTTACTTAAAACTAAGACCCTTAATTGCCCTTACGGATATAGCGCTACTAAGTAACAGTACTGCGCAGCCTTACTACTTCGTAGCACTAATTAGGAGTAATGTTTTCCACTAGTATTTCAGTTCTTTAATTAGCAAGAACGCGTAATGTCTATGCCCGATTCTAATCGCAAGAATCCTTTAGGTGTTATCCAATATTCCTTGGAATTGTTGTCTGTCAGGTTGAAGGTATACTAAGGCTAAAACCTTTTACGCGGCCTCTTTAATTTCTACAAATATGTCGATCCGCCTCATATGAAAAAAAAAGAAAGAAGTATTTAGATTTGTACAGGACGACTTTGTCTTTACGGGAGAACTCTTCATGCTGGGCGACTTAACAAATCAACCTTTAGTGACTTATTGCACACAAAAAATGATGGTTGGTTGGTTTATGGGGTTTGACGTCCCAAAGCGACTCAGGCAATGAGAGACGCCGTAGTGGAGGACTCCGGAAATTTCGGCCACCTGGGGTTCTTTAACGTGCACTGATATTGCACAGCACACGGGCGCCTTGCTTTTCGCCTCCATGGGAAAGCGGCCGCCGAGGCCGAGATTCGATCCCGCGTCCTTAAAAACAGTAGTCGAGCGCCGCAACCACTGCGCCACCCCGGCGGGGCCTTACAAAATGAATACGAATTAGCTTGAATGATCGTTCATACAGCGTTCAGAATATGACGCTTAGCGCTTTTTCAGGGCGAATGCGTAAGAGTACCTGCTAGTCGCAAGAGAACAGAACGTCGTAGAACGTACCCTGAGTTTATGAATGAGGGAAGAAAATGTGCAATGTGCGAGTACTGGAACTGGAACTGGATTTTTTTTTTTTTCATTTGGTTTGATTTGAAGGGTTCAACGTCCCATAGCGACTCAGAGTGTGTGAGTGCGGTCGTAGTAGAGGATTCCAGGAATTTCGACCACCTCATGGTGTTCTTTAACGTGCAGTGACAGCGCACATGACACGGACATCCCTCCGTTTCGCTTTTATTGAAACGCAGCCGCCTACTGTCGGGTTCGAACCTGGATATTCCGGTATAGTAGTCGGAAATCTGAGCCACTACGCCACCAATGTGGAGCTATGTTTTATTTAGGAAGTGCAAAGAAATTCTACTTCAATTTTGGGTGCCTTTTTACTCTTTCGGGATGCCAATCATCCGAGAAACGCAAGCGCAGTTCCAGCACAGGAGAGCAGCGGAATCGTAATTAAGTGTGTTTGTATATCTTATCATTATGACTGGAATGGACACGTAAGCACGGCCAGTTTTAACGCGCAAACGTCAATGGCTTAAATATGAGAAAAAAAAAAAAAAAGCAGCGCGGAGCATATCTAGGGATTACTGATAATGGGAAATATGCTAACTTTTCACTTATTGGGCAGATCCCGCAAATAATTACCGGAGATTAGGAGACCAAATGCAGCAGCAACCAATAGCAAGAAGGGCGAAAAAAATATTCCTTGAAGAATATTATCACATAAAATGCGCCGCGAAGAGCATATGAAAAGTCCAGATACCTTGTTCAGTATCCTACCTTTTGCATTCTGCATTGCGATGAATTCATTTGCTGCATTCATCGCAACGAACGCGACGTTCTGTTTTGCGTAGAAACAGAAGCCTCCCGCTTCACGATGAAAGAACTTCAACACTCGCTACTCTTAAAATTGGAGAGAAAAAAAACGAGCTCGACCGCTGCTGGCGTAATATTAAGAGTGTTAGCACGAGTTTTACTTTGTCCTAGGCTCTTTATATTAGGCCCTCAAATCTTGTGCCAATGTGTACACTACGAAACAACGACTCGTTTGACACTACTCGCACTTCTTTGAGGCCATTGGTTCGCTCGTCAAGAACACTTAACGTCGGAACCCATCACGTTGTCAAGGAACAAAGGCCGTCTGTGCGAATCTCTCGCACATGTTTGGACTCAGCTTGAAAAAGAGTTCAGTGCGCTCTGGGCAATATTTGCCGCGCTCCGGGCATTACAAAGTGCGGTTAGGAAGAAAAAAAAAGCTATAGCCAGTGAAATTTCCTCACTGAAGCAAATACTTTTCGATTTCGGAACATCGCAAGCATATTTTGTGTGAGGGCGAAAGCACTCAGTGCACGCTGCATACTGCGCTGGTACGATTTTTTGCGCCCAGCGCTTCTCGATAGACAGTCAGCTTATAGAGTTCTGGTATGATTGAATCTGCTATCGTTACTATATGCTATCAAGAAGCGAAATAATCAATCAAACCGAACTGTTTGTAGAATGGAAGTGAGAAGCCAATATCGGTTTGCTTTTGTCGCAGTTTAGAAAGAAATTTCAGCAGTTAAACAAAGCGAAAAGATGAACAAGCGCAGTGGTATTTATTCAACTCTTAAGAGCGCGAAAAATTGCAAAAGTTGGATGTAACCCTTCTGACCTTTAATGCGGAATGTAGATGTAGTTGCAGCCACATAACCCCGCTACTGCCTGCGATGACACTCTGTCGAAACTCGCCCATATTGAGCAAGATGGGGTGCGGGGCATAAATAATTAAAAAAAATTAACGGAAAAGAAAAGAATAAGAAAAAAAAAGGAGAGCGAGCAATCGTCGCAAGTACTGAAACCATCTCAGAATTTTCATTTGCTGTGCATTGGTATAAAGTATGTCGACCTGCGTCTAAAACGACGGCTGCAGAACTATAAATCATAACTGCAGCCTGAAGTGACGCACAGAATAATAATACTGTCATTTACACTTCAACGTAGCGTTCTTTTTCTTTTACCGTGGCTCTTTTTCTTCTTTGCTTTTTTTATGGTTTTCATTCTTTGTCAGATCACAAAAATGCCATTTCTTTTAGCAGGGCGCATCTCTTTCTTCATTATCCTATTTCTTCATCCCCATCTTTCCTATTTTACTGCTCTGGAAAGATGCTGCTGGATTGTAAGCAGCGTACAAATATATAGACTCACAATATTTTACGTAACACTCTGGGACACAGGTTCGGAGAGCAATAAGGTATTGAGAAATCCCGCTCATTCAACCTGCTGAAGATATAGGGCGCCATGCAGTGCAAGTATTTTATTATTACGCTGACGGCAGCAACTAATAAATCACAGGCAGTTTCTTTAGAGACCCTCTGTTGCTTTCACGTCGGTCAAAAAGATAGCATACTTTCATTGCCTCCCGCAACCGAATGGGAATACGTCGGGGTCAGTTAGCCTGCGTGGAACTCGCGTCCGCAAAGCCACTCTCTTTCACCAGCCTCCTCGGCGCTGGCGCTGTTCGTGGCGTGCGAGTGAGGACATCTCATCAAGTGAGACACGTGGACGCCGGCTTTCATTCGAGCCGCCATCGTCTCTTCTTGTGCAACGTCTGCGGGGGTGCCGGGGGTGTGCATGCTATGAGCGGGTTCCGACACTGCGAACCTCAGCACAAATGGCATGGCCACAAACACGCACACACTTGACGGCACGTGGTAAGGTACCCGTAGGAGGAGGAGGAGGAGGAGGAGGAGGAAAAACTTTATTTACATAAAAAAAAAAGTGTGAACACTCCCAGGAGGACCTCTTAGTCCAGGAGCCCTCTGGCTGTTCCTTCTAGCTTAGCCCGCTTGACCAGCCACAAAATATCTGCAGGTTTCGTGGCTAGAAGGGCAGCCTCCCAGGAGGAGGGGGTGGGGTGTTTGACGGGGGGAAAGCGGATGGGATGTGGACATTCCCATAAGTAATGGTAGAGGGTGGGTGGGGTGGCGTTGCATGTGGTGCAGTATGGTGGGAAGTACGTGGTATGAAAGATGTGGGCAAGAGATGGGAGCGAATGTTTCTGGAGAAAAGGTACCCGCGCATCCTTTTTTCACCCCTCGTCTTTACCTCTTCGTCGCCACTATTGCCCCTCCTCCAACCTTCGTTATTTCACTCTCGCATTCATTCCTCCCCGAACCCCGCCGGGGTGGCGCAGTGGTTACGGCGCTCGACTACTGTTCCCAAGGACGCGGGATCGAATCCCGGCCTCGGCGGCAGCTTTTCGATGGAGGCGAAAAGCAAGACGCCCGTGTGCTGTGCGATTTCAGTGCACGTTAAAGAACCCCAGGTGGTCGAAATTTTCGGAGTCCTTCACTACGGCGTCTCTCGTAGCCTGAGTTGCTTTGGAACGTTAAACCCCACAAATAAACCAAACCAACCAACCATTCCTCCCCGAACGGCGTGGTTGAGATGAGCGCAGCTAAGTAAGAGACTTACTGCGCCTCTGTTTTCCTCAGAAAACACAATTTCAAATCGTAAACCAGGTGTTCCTAAGCTAACTTTCTCTGCATAAGTTACGCAACCTCCTGTCAATTCCACACACGTGCAACCCTGCCAGCAGTGCACCTATTTTAGTTTCAACTGCAGTAAAGTAAAATAAGCATTTTTACGCATGTTGGGAAAGTTTAGGATTTCGCAACGCGTGAAACAATTACCGCATTTTTTCTCTTAATGTCGCGGGCATATGCGTGCATAATTGACTGCTCAGCTTCTTCTGGAATACGTGTCTCGCTCAGCCATTTTCCTTGTTTATTTTGACCTAATGCTAGAGAAATGAGAACGATAAAAGCAATGCAGCATTTTTTATATCGAAATAGAAGGTTGCCGAGGGGTGATATCACAAAAACATCACAAATATTAAGTTTAGTCACTCGGCCTGAAGGCAAGACATCTTACTATACACGCCGCATACTAATGATAAGGAAATTATATATATATATATATATATATATATATATATATATATATATATATATATATATATATATATATATATATATATATATATATATATATATATATATATATATATATATATATATTGTAAAGAAGAGGTTCCCATTACTTGGGCAGATCACCGAGAAGGAGGAAGAGAAAGTGATTTTGCGGACTAGCTGACTGCAAGTTAAGCCACCCCTGCTCCGGTCCTGCTCGCTACCAGTGCCCGCTACCAGTGCCTGGATCCCCGCTTAACAATATATATATATATATATATATATATATATATATATATATATATATATATATATATATATATATATATATATATATATATATATATATATATATAACGTCTTGACAGAGATTTTAATGAATCAGTTGAGCGGTAAGGTAACCTTGCCGGGCACGTAATTATTAATGCGCGATTCATTGAATCTTAAAGTGTCAGGCTCCTTTTATTAGCGAACTTCCTTTTTGTCATCGTTCTGTGCCGCTAGTTTTCAACGAAACAGATCCCTGCAGTAATACGAGGCGGCCCTCAGGAATATTATAGCTGCCCAAACAGGGAACAAAACGTCTCAGGGTAAACTAGCTGCAGATTTGTGTGTGTGTGTTTTCTTTTTATATTTTTTTTTGCGCCGAAGATTTTGGCCCAGGGTCTATTTTTTTTCATGAAATGCAAGTGAGACGTTTCGATAACTACCACTGCCTTTGAGTTAGGTTTTCTTTTGGGCTGCGGAGACTTTGAGGGATATGGACCTTTTTCAAAACTCTGGAAGTCAGCTTCTCTGCACAGATTTATCTTTTCAACGTGGCGGCCAAACCTGCTTTTGGGGACAAAATTGGCTGCAGCGTAGAATACTGAAATGTCAAGCCTGGATGTCCTACAAACCCGGCGAACAAAATTCCTTCTCTATTGAAAACCCGTATTAATTACTTAGTGGAGGCGGAGGAAGCAGTATGAATGGCACTGGCAAGGCACAATGGCTTTGCGGAGAGGCTCTTCATTCCATAATTGCGGCAGCAACACTAGGCAGAGGGGTGAGGGAACTGCACCTGGCTATTATTGTCGGAATAGACCTCTTCTGCGCTGCACCCAATCTCTGTCTCCAAAACAGGTTTGGCCGCCTCGGCAAAGGAGCTTTTGCGGTGCGGAGAAGCTGACTTCCAGAGTTTTACAAAGTTTCGTACCTGTTGATCTTACGCTGCGTGTACAGCTGGAAAGCCTATTTCAGCCGCAAGCAACATATTTCATTAAGAGCGTTATGGTAACATCAGAGTCCCAAGCAATGCTATAATATCAACCACAGGGCCATGCTGATCTCATCGGCACCCAACTAAAGGCATTAAATAAAATGCAGAATAAACACAGAAGTTGTAAATTCTCATCACGGTAAAAATGTCAAGCCTCATTGAAAGAAGGAAATATGTAACGATGCTAATAATCATCGCCTTTTGGCCCAAATTACCTGGCTTGTTCACAGAAACGACAGCTTATGAAGGCATTGGTTTAATTAAAAGTGAATCTATCCGCAGCCTCTTACAGTGGTACCTATCATTCGAGCTGCTAATTACACTGCGGCATGAGATGGCCATTAACTGAAAAGCCCTGGAGCGATGCACGAAATCGGCCTGCCTGCTCCAAAAAGTGGTGACAGCATAATGGCGTGTGAGAAACTGGTAGAGAACTACATCTCCAACAGACGGCGCCTTTGGCTGACGCTTTTATATTGGTTTATTAGGGTGTCATATTTTTGTATGTGCGAGAGGCTCAACACTTTATATTTGAGACACGGGAGTCGGAGTTCTCTAGAGGGCGCGACTATGAAACATCTCCCTGTGAAGAGTACGCAAGTTCAAATTGTCAAACATACTGACAAAACATGGCGGGAAGACCTTATTTCGCTTCACCGTTGACAACACAGGCAGTCGACTTTGCATGCCAGCCGGATCGAATAAAGAGTCATTAGCAGTGCTTCAGAGGGGCAGAGTGAACAATAGGGCAACGGGAGAACATAGGAAAGGGAGCGAGGACAGGAGGAAAAGGACGGAGAGAAGAAAGATGTAAATGGAAAGCATAAGCGAGAAGCGCACGGGTGATTTGAGCCGCTCGCCAGCGTCACCAGAAGATCGCACTTTTCCCGCGGGTGAGCCGTCAATCGCGCAGAGACGCCGAAAGCCGCCGCGATTCGCTCGGGCGTGCGAGAACTGGGGATGGAGCAGCGGCAGCCGAGGTCGCTCGGCGTGCGCTCGCGGAAACGGCGGATTTGTTCGCCGGGAGTTTTCGAGGGAGGGGTAGAGGCGCTTGCGTTGAACGGGCGGCGCAGATTACTGTTGCACCCGCTTCTCCCCTTTCCGTCCTGCATCCTCCCGATGCTCCCTTTTATTGACCGGAATCCAGCGTGCGCATTACCGGCAGCAACGAGTTTCCTTTCACCATCTCGCTGCTAACCACTGGTTGTGTATTGTTCGTTTTCTTTTTTGGCGCCTTATCGTCGCTGCAGCTTAGGCTGTTGATGCCGCGATATTAGCGGAGCTGGTTTGCGCGATCGACTCGCGGACGTGTTGCCGGCTGCGATTGCTCTCTCGTTCCCACTAGCACTGATGGTGCTCAGCTCACGCAAGAGTCCACCGGTTAAACATCTCGGGACAGTAAACTATGACTAACCTTTATTTTGCTTCATGTAATTTTGTTTCGGAGCTCGAAGGTGTTAAATTGAGCACGTCCCTCTCTCAGTTGCTAGCTCTAAGGAAACTCCGCATAGTTAACTGCAGCCACTGGAGAAGATGGCCCTCGCGATGAGAGTAAAATCCCGTTATGAGATCAAGCCCGCTTTTGCTCATAGAGTGTCCAAATGAAACAATACACATCAGACCTTCTGTTTATTTAGATAATTTACCGTCATCCTGGCGGTAGGACAGTAGACGTGGGACAGATAAACTATCAAGGAAATGAAAAAATGTCCCAAACGCCAAAGGATGCAAGCCTCCAATGCAAAAGGATATAGTTGGGAGAGCTATCAAGGTCAATAAGTATGTATAAAATATCCGACATAAGGAATGACGGTATGGAGACAAATGAGAACATTCCACACAATCGCTACCGCTTTTACCGCGTTTAGGCTACCGACAAAAGCCGCGAATCGAAATCTAGGCGCAGGCAAAAATCAGGTGCGTATGATCTAAGAGACCAAGCAGCTCTTTTGTTATCAATATGCATAAGATAGTCAAAATGACCGAGGCTGTCTACACTGGTGTATACAGCAGCCTGAGCAATCATGACGATGATGAGAGTGGAGGTTGAGCAGAAAGGTAAGAGTGCGGGCTTGAGGGTGTTTCATGATGTATACCAGCGCAACGGAGCAAAGGCACTAGGAAGACAAGTAGACACACAGGCGCTGAATTTCCAACTTGCATTTATCGGGTGAATCTACTATATATTACTGTTTTCGAAACAAAAAAAAAAAATATCGGTGAGTCCTGTGGATAATCGCTAGCACCTCAAAATGAGGATGAGCTATATGTGAAAGTACTAAAAGATATCTACAGTGGCTGCAAAGCAATCACAGTTTTCCATAACGAAGGTACTTTTAAGATGGATCCCTCAGTCTTCATCCAAGTCAATCATTCAAGAAACACCCGTCATAAACACGCTCTCACGCTTCAGGAATTCTCATGCTCCAACAACACGTTCTTTTATTCCTTTTTTCCACTCGCAGTGCGCGAGTGGAACGCGCTTGACCCAGAAATACCACAACAGAAATCACCTGAAAAGTTTACCGACCTTTTGGAAAAGTCGTTACTCCCGTCGAACACACCATGAATATATCTTCTGCTAAATGTATTTGCTTGTGCTGTCTTTTTGGTTTCCATTGTTGCTGTAACGCGTGTGTATCATTCTTTGTATACATTTATTTTGAAACTCTGAGTGCTGTATAGCTTTTTTTCTTTGTACCTCGTCTTTGTTTCGAATTCTAGTGATGTGAGTTATCGATTCTGCCGCCTTATGTCCTCTGGTATATTTGTTTACTTTTTGCCCTGTTAAACCGCAGTGTACCATTTTTTTTTTGTGTGTGCCCACCCCTGTTACAATCCCTCTAGGGATTGACAGTATTTTGAAATAAATAAATAAATAAATAAATAAATAAATTTCCAGTAAGGAACATGGTATGTAAGCAAACATGATCGCGCCAATGCTGCTGACTGTTTGCTTGGTGGAAGTATTTAGAGAACTGCATTGTAACAATTAGTCATAAGGGTTTATGGAGAATGCCTAACTAAATTTAGATTCGTTGATGACACTTGACTTAGTGAGTAGCTGAGGAGAAAAAATGCAAACGATGATTAATAACATAGAGAGGCAAGGTAGAACGGTATACCTAAAGGCCAATATGTAGAAGACTAAAGTAATGTTCAGCAGCCTCAGAAAGGAACAGCAGTTTGCGATAGGTAACGGGGCGCGGGAAGTAGTAGCCACAGACTCGGATCACGAAAGTGGAATGACTAAAAAACCAGATTGGGATGTACTATGTCCCCCAAAATAAAACGGAGCACACGAACGAACAAAAATTTGTTTCGCGGCGCGCGCTGAAAGCGGGTGCGTATGTGCGTAGCTTGGATGCGTGTGGGTCATCTGGATGTTCGGCTTCACACTTTTAGTGATCGCCTCATCAGCAGCCCAGTATAAGGAGAGCGCTTTTTCCCCGAACCCGGCTCAGCTTCATTTTGTGGGCACTAGTATGCTTTCGGAAAGTACTATCATATCATGAATGGCAGATTACTAGTATTCCTAAAGAGGACAGTATATAACAGCTACATCTTACACAATCACCTACGGAGGTTACGTAACCTGGAGACTAACGAAAAGAGGTGGACCTAAATTGACGTCCGCGCGGGGAGCTATACAACGAAAAATTATAGATGCAACATTTAGACGCAGGAAAGAGCAGAATATCTTATGGGGCAACCCCGAGTCAATGATATTCTAGCAGATATCAAGAAGACGAATTGTTTGTGGGCTGTTTATGTAATGCGAAAGCAAGCTAATGAATAACAAAATGAATTTAGAGGGAAGGCAAATTTAGCAAGGAGCGACTGGAAGTTAGGTAAGCGGACGATATTAGGAAGTTTGAGGAAATCAAATGGGTGCTGCTGGCACCGGACTGGGTTATTGGAGGGATATGAGAAGATACCTTTAACCTGCTGTGGGTGCAGTCAGGCTGGTGATGGTGGTTATGATATGATAATGAACAGCTTGGAATAAATAAAAAAAAACAGACTAATTGTGTCCGAAACATCTGTACTCAAAATTATTACACGGAGGAAAACAATATCATGCTTGTATAAATAATAGTTCTCGATGTGGTCTTTCCATAATAGAAGTGGATATGTAATAAAAACTATGATACTTGGTGTGCCCCTAATCGGGAATTTCTCGAAGTTTCAGGTATGCCTTGTATGCTTTATAACTTTCAGTGAAAATAAAATCCTGTAATAAAATCTATCCTGTAATTGCGTTTTAGAGTACTTCTTCAGTACAAAATGCAACGTTTAGGAAGCAGCATTTTAGTTACGAAGCTAAAATGTCTTTATATATCCCAGGAAAAAGGTTCAGCTTTTGAAAAAAAGTGTTCATTTGTCTTACAGCAGCGATTTGATTTAAAACTTTGAGATGTAAGACATAAGATTGGGTGAGGCCATTCACCTAAGACTTTCGCTTCGCTTGTAGAGCTTTTATTTTGCAGCTGCGGTCATAAAAACAATTTCTATGGACTTTTATACACGCGGTCCTTCCATGATTATGACGACACTTTTCAATTTTTTTTGTCATATAAGGAAAACGAAAAATGGCAAAACTTGATTACATTTTGTGATCAGCGCATACATCATGAAAGAACAAATGTCATTTTTTAAGAAGGAAAAACACTCAGCTTAGCATTGTTTGTCAAAAGAAATATATAAACTTTGAAGGCAGCATGGATGGTTGCAGTCTGTTGAACCTTGTTTTTTCGAAGGAAGCAGTAAGTGATTGCAATTATTTGAGTTGTTCATATTTACTTGCACGAGGCCGCCCTCTCTTGGGCCGAAGCCGTTTTAAAGCCATTACTCTTCATTTAGGGCCTTCAAGAGAAAGTGGTTGTTGCACATATTTTCACACTTTTTCTTCTAAGATACAGTCAGGTTAGCGCCATGCTGAAATATTGAAGTCGTCTCCTTCGTTTTGGAATGGACGCTGGCAATCTTTCAATAAAATATCCCATCGCGGCGTTTTTGGAAAATGCGCCTCAGAGTTTAGTAAACTTGGCCATTCGCGATGTCTTTCGAGCATTGCGTGAATGACCAAATCATGCTTGCAGCTTTTTGCAGAGCGCAGGGGAGAATCTGAGGTCCAAAAACAAATATTATTTTCTCTTCGAATCGCACGTCCTCACATCTGTTGTGTGTAGTCCGATGTTCGTGTTTTTACTTTTTTTCAAAGTTTCATCCTTGTAAAATAGTTTTTTTTGCTGCACCGGACACGCAGTACTTTACTTATTGAAGCATAAGATTAATGGTCCCTATTTGGTGTTTACAGAAAGCAACATTCGGCGTTACATATCTCAGTACCTCTGGGCAGCAGGGACGTGGTCAGAATTGATGCATGCGCTCTAGTTACGGTCATCTTTTTGGGAAAAATGACAAGTACATTTCCGATGGCCTCGAAGGGAATGGACTAAGCAAAAGGAGAAAAAATATTCGCATTATATTTTCCATCGAGGCAAATGTATTCCGAACCATGCTTGATTCGTTTACATGCGTGAACGTGACATTTTTTTCAAGCCCTCTGCGACAAACATGATCATTCAAGGGTGAAAATCAAAGTTTCCGGTCAGGTTTCCCTTGTTCACAACTCCTCAGCTGACGTAAACATAAAAAAAAAAGGCCGCTGCACGAATATAAAACAGAATGCAATGCTCGTATATATGTGTTCCCAGATGGCGGCAGAGGCAGAAAGCTTTTGACGACACGCTCCGAAACGTGTCTGGATGGAAATGATCTAATGCCCATCAACAAATTTCCGCTCTACGAAACAATACCTTTTGACATTGTTACCTCTACGTTTGATTTTGGTTTGTTTGACTAGGAACGATGCAAGTTCGATGTTCGCCAAAAACGTTGGCTAATATCTATTTTTGATAATGATATAAAGTGTCTGAACATTCTTAAAAATACATATTAGCCAGCATTTCTCATATTTTATCCTTTTATATGACCAAGAAATGCGCGCTAGCTTACATGGTTAATATTGTATTTAAGTGTCTAAGATTTCTTGCAGGAAAGAAGGCACTTGAGAAACAGACAGAAATAAGAATCGTAAAAAAGGCAAGAAAATTAACTCTCAATTTTTCTGATTGGAGAGAAGATATTAAATAGAAAAATAAATATTGAGGAACAAAGAGTTCGTATGTTTTAAGGCCATAGATTTATGAGGATACAGCCCGAGGATCCTGCCTTTTGTCAGAAACCAAGAATCATGTCTAGAGTGCAACCAAGCAGACCTCTAGCGATTCTCAATACAGTGCTTTTACACAACAGATGTTTTCTAGCCTCCTCAAAGCCACGTTTTCCACAAACAGGGCCGGCAGCCGTGCCAGTGCGGTGTGAGTATAGTGCTTGGCAAAAAAAAAACAAAAACAAAACACACACACACAGAGCCGCAGACTAAAAACTACGTTGCTTCACGTCGCAATAAGTTAGGTGGAAGACGGAGGTGCTTAGTGAGCCCAAACGTACATATTGACGCGACAGTTCAGATACGTTCGTACTCCATGTCGAGAGAGTGAATTTTCGCGAAACAATAAACCTAATCGCATCGTCAGCCTTTCATACAGGAATGGTTATATGAAGTTCATTGGAGCAACTCTAACGGCTTTGTGCGCGTGGTGGTTTCTCATACTGCTTTAATCTTCAAAAATATATCGGTACTTTTGTTACTGCTAGTAAACTGCGCAGATTCCCAAATAAATTCTTTTGAAATTTCTAACGATTAGCCATTAATGTGTCCGAACTTGTTCACGACAATTATTAACCTGGCCAGATTTCGTAGCGATATACTGACATCTGAGTAGTCATAATTTTCCTATTGCACTTTCGCCAGCAAAATGGAGCATCTTTCCTTCAATATAGAGTTCAGTGCATACTAAATCGATTCTCTGGCTGTTTACAAAATAATAGTACATAAAGAAAGGGGCATTTTATAGTTTCAATTCATGGAGATGTTGCTGCCTGTTTGGTTGCGACGCCAGCAAGCGAGAGTTGTGTTACGTACGCATAACTGTCGAGCAGATGACGCGGCAACAGTCATGTATGGGACGCAGAAAGAACGCCTGCTCAAGGTTTTTGTGATATTATTAAGAATTTGCAGATGTGTACAGTCTTTAATAAAAACCGCTAGAGCTCTCTGGCCGCTCCTCGTTATCTCACACAACTTTGGTCAGGAGCTGAACCAATTAAGGTGCGTTCCGGAGACGCAGGTTCACATCACAGCCGGCGAGCACCAGTGGCATCAGAGTCATTGCAAGGGCACTATGTCGCAATCTTTTATTCATTTTTGCGGCCTTGAGCGGACAGTTACTTTCGGAGAGACGGTATTTCTAAACCAGAATGAAGAAAACGCGAATGAAGGACATAATGTATCGATGGCGTACTTACTGCAATTTTTCTGCAATGGTCATTAGCCCAGACGTCCTGAAAAGCAAATTGAAAAGCGAATTAGGCAAAGCAATTCAACAGCAATCTGTGGCATTAATCCTTTTTAGAACATACGGGCACAATGAAAATCATGTCACGGAACAGTAATAATGGCATTATTTATGTACGAGTTGAGACGAATGGTTTGATGACATAATCGGTTGCCTGTTATTGTCACTGCGGGAGAGAAAAACGAAGAACAATGCGTTATCACCGAGTGTATACAGGGCCATGGAGCATTCAGTTTATGAAAGCTGTTCAGACAGAGGCCTCGGTAGAAGTTAGAGATTTCTATTGTAGAGGGGTCTGTAAAGGGGACCTTTTTGTTCTTGTGATGGATTTAGGTGAGTGAATAGGAATAATGATGACGATAATGCGATTGTCGGCGACAGGAAAAGGGGCAAGTAAGACACATATAATCTGAGCTCTTTCGCACACTCTAGAGATTGGTGAATTCCTAAGATACAAATATTAGATATGGCCTTGTCGAAATGGTTGGTGGAGTACATAAAATATGTGTTTTTCTGTTTTATGATGAACACGTATTATGGGATTCCACTCGAAGGCCAGCTGTCGTTCAACGTGCAGAGCTCTTCAAGTGGCACCCAAATATTCCCGAATGCGGGGAACGCAAAAAAAGGCCTTCTCCTTTATAACTACTTCGTACAAGGGCGCTATGCAGGTGCAGCGATCCTAACGCTTAAAGCAGCACTTGACCGACTGCCTGAGCACCCGACAAAATGGTTACATGTGCGGTAACTAAAGAATGTGATGGACACTATTTGTACCGAATTATAACAAGTTACTTGCAAAAAAGTGCTTCCAATGACGTTCCAGGGCTACACTTACAAATGTAGAAGATGGTCCTCATGTACGACACAATCAAACCCTGAGAAAACTTTTCTAACGTACAAATGCTTCATTTTTTAAATGTATATAACTGGTATATAGTATAATGCCCTTTCCCTTAGGTAGGCTTTGCGGTACCTTCATGCTCACTTTCATCGCTACTTCACTGGAACGCACGCTTCCCTGCACAACAACTCACTTTGCGCTTGCGCGGTAGAGCGTCTATAATGGCGACTCAGGCGACGCCCCAATACGAGTGCAAAAGCGCGCAGAGCGAACATTTGATGGTGCTCCCGTTGCTAACAGCTGCATGTTGCCTGGCCGACGATGTTACTATGTCAAGCCAATTACAGGTTTGAAACAAAGCCTGTCACACAAAAAACGAGAGCTCATAGGAGCGCGCCTCGAAAGACAACGTTACAAATGTGTACATGTTTTTTTTTTTTTATAATCTTACAATCTCAACCATTAAGCGTATAGTCTCGACACCAGGTGGATACAAGCGGCTCCTCGTCGCTTTGAGTGCCTCCTTAGCCAAGAAACCGCTAAGGATGGTTGGAAAATTAGACGGCTGCTTTATTAACTGCCTCGTTGAGTTTAGGAAGCATGGAGGGCTCCTCGTAGAAAGTGAGGAAGTGGAGCAAGCCAAGGAGCATTCCGAAATGCGGCCCTAAGTGAAGCAGCAAAAGCTTCACCGAGAAAACCTGCAGCTGTACGTTTTAAAGATTCTAAGCTACGACGGACGCTTTATTAGAGTCCTTCAGATTAATTTAAACCATCTAATGTGCACTCATATCGCACACATTGCGAATTCATTTTGCATTCCGCGTGTAATAGTGGTCAGGTGTGAACTACTGAAAGCTATAAACATTGCTGCAAAAGGGCGCTCGGTTTCTGAATTGGGTTACTTGTATTAAGTCCAGGTAATCCAGTAACAGGTCAGTAGCCAAACGCCCTTTTGTGGTAATGTATTTATACCTCTCAGTAGCTCACGACTTCCAATTGGTACTTCGCAGCAAGGAAAAATATTACTAAATAATCTCTTTGTAAAATGTCTGGGAAGGATAACTAGGCAATATTTTATTTCACGCTGATCTATTATTATGCTTGTTCAGCAAATGTAATTCGATATAATTCGGCTGCTCTAAAGGCGCACAAAGTAAACAAGAATTTCCACTCGCATGAGCATCTTCGAGCTAAGTCATAGAAGACTACAACATGACGAAATCTCATTAAGGGTTCCCTGTTCTTCTGACACCTTACCGAAAGAGAACTGTCCCGTTTAACACCGTTAGTGTTACAGAGATGGGCACTTTATATAACATCAACTCGTATAATGAGTGGACTGGTTTCGGTTTCTGTAACTCTTAGCGCGAATACCTCGAGAATTTCCTTTATTTGTAAATAAATTGGCTTCTGAAGACATTTTACTTTCAAGACCTTGGAAGCGTTCATAAAATAACAGACGTTACAGAAATGGGAAGGAAATATAAAGTTTCGCATCTCGCCACGTCGACTATTTGTGTCCGTTACTGGTCACCCTAAACGCTCCAACCATTACATTTTAATTTCATTTTTCTTTTGAATAACGAAAAGTAATAAATATATTGAATTGCCTGTGAGATCCGCGCTCAACGTTTTTTGGTGAAGCACAGCCAGATAATCAATACTGTCTTCTCGTTATAAACGTCGAACACTAGTTTATTCAAAAAGTAGTAAAATATCAGCAGTCACAAGTGACTAACCCATTATAGCTCTCACGTGCGTCAGGTGGATGTCTTGTGGTGTATCGATAAATATTTTGTTGTACCATTGCAATGATCTGGTTTAATTATTTCTTTATTGGTACCGATGTGCATGATATATAATATGTGAGCCAGACTTGCATTTCTTGAAGAATATCCTTTTTGTTTTAATCGGGCTAGAGTAATCAAGCTGAGAGCAGGAATTGAGAATAGGCTTCAGACATTGAAGCCATGCGTCGTACTTTGAAAATTTCTAAATGTACTTCTGGCTGAAAATAGAGTGTACTTTCTCTCTTTCTCTCTCCAATCGAATCTGAATAGGTGTAGAGGTCTAAGATGTTAATTAGATAAAAATAGGCTCATCAGCTGGTCAGCTGGCGCCATTTCACTGCATGCACATGTGGTATAAATAACAAGTTATCATGTGTGACACTTCAAACACTGCGTTTTGGGCGTTCAGGCCGCTAGTTTCAATAGAGACCTCAGCGTAGTGCAACAATGGCTGCCACCGCGAAGAAAGTTCTCCTCAATTGACGAAGTCCATGCTGCAAAGCGCAAAGTTATATTTAGTGCTCTACACCGCAGCAAAGTTGGGCACAAACTGCGTCTAAAGGCGTTAACTGTAGCGCCAGAGCAGCCCACCAGAACTGAGAGCTTAGAAAGAATATGCAGGGAAAAACATGTATACGTGTTGAGCGCGTGTTTCTCGGCTTCGTATCCAACGGCTGCAGCTTGCGTAAGGCGCCTGTATGCACCGCTTTCACAGCTTGTTTTTTTCTTTCCCTTTGTTTTCGAGAAACTCCGCAAATGGCCGCTGGAAGAGCGCCCAGCGCCACTACGCGGCCTTTGGAAAAAGCAAGCGCCGCTGCATTACAAGTGCTGCTCCTAATGAGGTGCAACCAAGCGCTCCCTCGTTAACGTCGCCTTAGCCACTCGTTAGCATAGCCCAGCCCATCTGGTCGGGATGCGGGGAGCGTACTAAAACCTACTCGATGGGCTGCGAGAGCAGTGTGGCCTCAAATAATAACACTAACAAAACAGGAGAATAATAAAGGTAAGACAAAATAAAGGCAGGTTAGGAACCCCCCTAAAGATACAAAGAACGACAAGTTACCATAAAGCAGCAAAAACAAAATGCAAACAAGGAGGCGCACAGCAGGAGTGCAGCTCCATAAAGGCCCCTAGCCTTGATCAAGACAATGAATAAAATGGAACCCGAAAGCGGTGGTGGAGAGTAGTTTGCTTTTCGCGGATAACTAATGTTAGGAAAGGTGGGCCCGCCAATGGCAAGGTTAGGAATAACATAACTGGCGCGGCTTTGTAGAAGGTTCCGATATGCTCCTTTAATGCACGACATTTATTACCATCCGGTTACTCATAACGAGCTTTGCCCACATATTGCTAAACATTAACCATGACTACACTCATGGCGGTAGGTAGGTTAACGTAGCTCGCGATATTATACTTTCTCAGCGTGTGTAACTAGTTTTCGTTCCTCTTAATATGCTGTTCCTTTTCACTCGAGTCTTAAACAGGTTTAGTTTTATTATAAGCGCAGCGAAGCACGGCAACAAATTAAATTTAAATTGCAGCATGGTTAGACATCCGAAGCGAGAATTTTCGAAAGTAGATGGATTTGCCTTTAGCGATTACATTCACATTTCACTTTAAGGAATACTTTTGCTCTAAGCCAAGCCTTCCCTAGCGCGATAGAGAAGTTTCGTTAAATGCAAGCAGGCGGTGGTGGAAAGTCTCCACCTGGTTGGACAGGGGGGGAAGAGGGGGGGGGGGGGGGACGTGTAAGTTGGTGAGGCTGTTGGTGGCTACGACTCCTGGAAGGCAGCTGCATGATGCAGCACCATCGCGCCATTCAAATAATTTTCACTGTGGTTTTTATTGTGATAGAATTCGAAGACCTCTTCACAGAAAAAAGTTTGGGGGTGTCAAGAGCGGTCTGCCATAAAATTCGGTGGGTGGAGGACGGGATGTGTGAAGTCATGAACCCACACGACATGGCGGAGGGACGGCAAGACCAGCGTCGGCTGGCAGCTGCGCACAATTGTGGGTAGTCGCATTTAGGGAGCACTGCACATTAGGTTTAATTGAAGCCAAAATCTTCGAAGCGGGCGGCTATCTTGTTTGGAAATTCCCGCCCTTGGAGAGGAAGATCAAGGAAGTGTGTCGCTGAAGGTGGACTATTGGAGATAGCATTGGCTCATAAAATGTGGCGAGGAGACAGTAACTGGAGAGGCGAAGGCGGCCGTGCTGGATTTTAACTAATATTGCCGTATTTTAAGAATAGAGCCTTAATTGAGGCGTTGAACCGAATTTCTGGGACACAAACTATGGGCACTAAAAAAAAATATTTTACCGGATGTACCGGTTTCCCTCGCTCGTGTTTCAGTCGCTACAGCAAGTGTGAGGTCAGCCGTTGCCAATCGTGTACATCGGCGTGCTAGAAATTATAGGCCAGTGACAAGGTGTGGCAATATTTGGTTTTAGGGTGTCACTAACGGACCTCCATGTGGCGCCACATTTGTCCTCTTTCGTATCTAACTCCTGATGCAACCGTTCTTCATGCAGCCTTCTGGGTGGTATGAATCCATATCTCTGAATAACTCGAATCAATCTCCTAGTCTAGTTATCGATAAAGGTTAGAATCGGCACACTTGCCTCCAGTTGTATGACCTGATCACCTCAATATATCAACTGACAGCGCAGCGGGTGTGTTGCGAGGACGAATGGAGTGGGGGATGTTAGGGGAGGGGGATCATGCGAGAGGGCGCTCTTAAAGAAGCAGAAAGGATGCACTGCCGGGGGCGTCGGATGGATGATGATAGGTTGATGGATTATGTGGGATCCTGGAACGCGGTACTTTCGGGTGCCAAGTTCCCTTCCTTCCTGACAACGGCATGGTGGCGATCACCACAGAAGAAAGTCTGAGAATAGGGAGTAGCTACGCGATCAAACTTTCGCATTCATGCACGTCAGTGGTCATAAGAGTCTCGAATACTAGGCATGTCATGTAACAGAGTATCGCATATATTTTAAAGCAAAATCCTTATTTGCCTCATGAGTGGCGTGTGTAGTAAACGATGCCACAAATATTGCCCACTTTTGTATCAGAATTCTGCCGCAGCCGTTTGTTGTGCCGCGTTCAGTGTAGTGTTATAGTATTTCACTTCAAGTTGTGGGGCTTCAGAACCCCTTTAAATGTTCTAAACCGCGCTCGCGTTTTGCTATTTATATTGTGTTTGCGCGGGCAGCGCGAGTGCGCATGAGCGAGCAGCCAATCTTGGGGGCGGGATGTTAGCGGCGAAAAGACAAGGGTAGATAAGCGCGTCGGAAGCAAGGCGCGTGGCCTTTTTGCTCCGGCGGGGAGGCCAGCGCGGGGCAGCGAGCGAGCGTTATGGGCCAGTTGGGTGTGCAAGGGCAATGGAAAGAAGACTGGCGACGCAAAAATGGAAAGAGTGCCTGCAGAAACGACCTAGGCGTATTCGGGTGAGTTGTTGTCACGCGAGGAGCAATGTTTCTTGTGCCGCCTTTAGTGCTTTGGCCCTAGTGCTCGCCCTGTTCGCTCCGCAGTGTTTTACCTCGCCGGGGTAAAGCCCTGACAGTCTTCTCCCTTTTCTTTGGTGTTCTAATGTCGCGCGCATGAGCAGCATGTTCTCAGCGCAGTAGCACCTGATGTTTCTTTTTTTTTTCTTAATTCTTTTTCGTTTATCCGGAATAAACCGGTGTTTTTAAGAAACTGGATTTGTCCCTCGTCGGGCGAGACCATGGCTCGCGGACCTGTTTTTTGAATGCAAGGCTTCAAAATTTATCCTTAGCATTTATATTTGCTAGTCAACAATGGATGCTAGTTTGTGGCAGAGATTCGAACCAAGGTTGTATGTTCTTCAATTCTATGCCGTTAGTTGCCAGTTGTAAGTGCAGGTGTTCACCGTCAAGTGGGAGCTGCTTCGTTCCTTTCCACTAACAACGAAGCACCTAAAGACGTCTAACACTTTATCAAACTCTGTTTCACTCTCTCCATGCTAAATCATTATAAAATAAAATATTGGGGTTTAAGCATGACTTCAACATTGCAAGGTAGCCTTTTTTAACACTGTCTTTTCAATCGGTGTTTCCCCCAAATAATAATAATAATAATAATAATAATAATAATAATAATAATAATAATAATAATAATAATAATAATAATAATAATAATAATAATAATAATAATAATAATAATAATAATAATAATAATAATAATAATAATAATAATAATAATAATTGGTTCACAGGACAAGAATGGTGTGCAGTATCGCTCAGACTTGAGGAAAGAGGGAATAAGACGTCAATAAGAAGCAAATGATAGGAGAGGAAGGCTAGCTTTCACCATTCTCCTTTTAAGAGACATGCAAGGGACCTTACAGTTGTTTTTCCAAGCACGCATACTCTGAGCTTCCAGATGTGGACCAAAAGTTAGTTGCGACGCAACCACAACTTTAAGCATGCACGAGCTCAGCAAAGACCCTTCCAAACACCATGTAGAATATATTTACAACAGGGTGTCTTCACAGAGTTACTGAAATTCTCATAGCTGAGGTGGGCTCTTCCCTCCTCCTCCCCAACTTTACCGTTCGGAAAAAAAAAAAAGATATAATTAACATTCAATAGTAAAAAAAAGCAAAATAAAAATGGTTAAGACTGCTTTGTTTGATTGATGCCCAAGGCCGTAACTTATGCTTTCGCACTAAACGTGCTGTTGTCTTTGCTGGAGTTGTAGTTTCAGTGGACTCCCAAACACCGGCAGTGTGATTTTTTGTTTTAATATTAGCTCGAACGCCATAACGCCATGGATACGTAGGAGCTCAGGCAGCCTATTTAGAGTATTAGATGTATGAACAAAGATGCCTGTACTCGCGAGAGCAATTGCTTGTCCATTCCTACTGCATCGATGGCTGGAAAAATTAAAAATTCATCCTGTACTTTTCGCTCGCTTTTTGCATCGTTTAATCAAGTACTTCATCAAGAGCTCACGAGTAACTTTTTTGGGGTGCCAATGTCTTTCTTTAGAGCAGAAAATTATTAATTAATGAGAGCTAATAACGTACAAAGTCTCAAATGGGCATAAAAATCGTGCCTCCAAACACGACTGATTACTGAAAGGGGTGCTAATTACCTAACCGAGAGTCCCTTTGATCTCTCGTGCTTTTAGGAGACTCGCATGTAAACACACATTTTGCAAGTAATCTTGTCTGAAGATTTGTTTTTTTTATGATCTTTCATGGTTGCGTCGGGCCGATACGTCGGACCGGGAAATAAACGCACCACAAGTGAAGCACAGGGAGGATTGTTCCTGTTATCACCAGGAAGAGAAAATGCACTCTCCGCTGTTATCTGGCATGATTAATAACAACGCGCGTCGAAGCAGTCAAAAGTTTCTGGGAAAGCACTAAGGCACACGTTCACTCCCGTTCAGCGCTCTGCGCCCGCACTTCAGTTGTGAGACAGTCTATGTACTTTGGTAAATGGCAGCTGCCGTTCTCTTGCAAACAGTGGCGGTGGTTGTGCTGCTATCAATGCACCCTTTGATGATGTTTTGCTTATCCCGACTTCTCGGTCATGTTAAGTTACGTGCTGCTGAGAGACCCGACTATTTGCGATGCAGGGAAATACAAGGCAAGCTCAGCCCACTTGAAGACGCAGGGGAGAGTGCACACATATAAGAACCGCTTTATTGAAGCCTACAAAAGGATGTTAATAGAGACCGCTGAGTAAGAAAGATCTGTGCGCTGAGAAGATTTGATGAAATGACGGAAATGTTAGCAGAATGACGAGAATAAAAGGAGAGGCAGCGCAGGAAAAATTCAAAGTCCTCGGGAAATTGCGAGAGAAAGTATAGCGCACGTATAACCATGCACATAGGAAATTACTCCAGGCAGAAAAGAGAACCTGCAGGAGGCAGTAAGAATTCCGGTGTCTTTGTAAAGGAGTGCTTCTTTCATACAAGGTTGGGAAACATGGAGAGGCAATATAAGTAGAGTTCTCATTCTCTGACCGCCATGCCTCGGCTCATATGCTGAGTACGTGGTGCATCGCTGAGTGAAAGGAACTACGATCAATTGGACGGCCGCCGAGTACCACCTCAGCAAAAGCCGAAGCAGGAAAGCGAATGAAAATGAACGGGTCAGCGAGGAAATAACACTCTGCCATCGCGATATTACGACGCACTGGCATATCACTTTTTCTCGCCTGGCGCACGCTGCTACTCGTGTATATAATGCAGCAGTGAAAGAACGCGCTGTATCGTCGGAGAAGGGTGGTGCCGAAATATGCAGAAGCCTAACGCGTCGATTCTCTGCGTGGCGATAGGTTCCCTTATTTTGCGTGCTATCGTTCGGCGTTCTTCATTTCCCTCTTGATCATCTAAGGCCGATCTGTCGCCTCTGCCGTGTTCCTCTTTATTTCTTTTCATGTAACCGCAATCGAAGAGGTGGCGCCATCACCGGCAGGATGGCACTCGGGAAACGAAGGAGACCCGCCGAACGGCAAGTAAGTCGGTCGGATAAAAAAGACGAAGGTCGGATTGTTCGGACCATCGGCTCGGAACGGTGTGTACTGAATGTGGGATTCCCCAGGAATGGGTCATATTGGAGCCCCTAGCCGGTGCCGGGGCTGCCTTTCCGACGTCGGTGGCTTCGCCATCAACGGCAGTGCTTGTTCACAGGTGTATGCCGATCTCCATATAGACGGCTGGGGATGAGGTGAAGATATGGAATACCCGCTGTTCCCCCTTAAGTACAGCGACTATTTTCTCTCTCTTCTCTTTTCCCCCCAGACGTTGATCGCATGCACATCCGCACTCATGCGACCGCACACTAGGGGAAAGCCTGGCCGCCGAAGTGGTGGTCATCGGCCTGCTTTCTCATCATTGATGGGCCTCGGTTCTGAAAGCGGCGCGAATAGCGAATAGTTCTTTTTTATTTTAGTGGTCGCACTGTAATCTCTTCGCCTGTAGTGTGCAGGCGGCGAATGGATGACCCTTGTCGTTTGCAGGCCGGCTTTTGTGGCTAGCCATGGTGAGCGCTCTGGAAGTTGTCCGCAGCTAGTGAAAAGCAAGGGAATTGCTTTTACGAGTGCGAGTTAGCCCCCTACTGATTGCTTCGGGAAGCTGAAGATATAAGGCAGTGGGAGCAGGGAATTGCCGCGCGCTATAGAATATTCAGCGCTATATTATTCGTGCCGCCGGAATAGGGATATGATCACTGCCCTCCTCTTTTACGACAGTAAAATATAGGGAATCTGGATTTTTCCTCATGGTCTTCATAATGAGCCTTATTAGTTTGAGTTCAGTGTTTAGGATTTCTCGTTGAAGTTGTGCTAAATTTCGCGCATCGTTCTCTAGTAAGAGGAAGATAACGAGGTGGAGAGGGTGGACATAAAAAGTTCGGAACAAGACACTTAACGACACTATGGATCACTATATGGTACTGTATTACTCGGGGTAATGATGTCTCTCTATGCCATGTATATATCAGCTGCAGTAGAATTGTGCTCCGAAGGAGTACCGTAAATGTTCTTGCCAGGTAGTTAATTGATCCAATAAGGTAAGAAATACGAGCCTTAGCTGGGAAGAAGCAGCAAACACGCTGGCCCATGTACAAGCCGTCGTAATTCGTGATTATGGCCAGAAGTGCTAAGTACTAAAAATGACACCGACATATACGGTACTTTGCAATGCAAAATTTGAGCTCAGGTTTTGGCAGGAAACCCGGAGATTTCGTCGTTAGCGGCGTGAAGGAAAAGCATGCATCAGTTCCGTCTACCGTACAGTGACATAAGGCAAGATGGAGTCAAAACATACTCCGCCCGTACCACCACTAATCTATCGCGGGTAGAGAAAGTTCCGCAAGTGGAGATATAAATGAACAGGTCCATCCAGACAATGTTTTTTGAATGGAAATTATTAAACGAAGGGGGGTAATGCGACTAAAGCGACACACAGCTGAGGAAGCGGGCCCGGGGAGACGCCACGTATCTCCCCTGGGAAGTAGCGGAAGGGATGGGTGGTAGGGAAAGAGAAGTAGGAATAAGGATAGGGCTATGGGAAGTTGGAGGGGATGTGGGCAGCGTAGGATTTTTACTGACAGACAATTCAAGTCGAGCTCTCTTTCGGGCCTCCGTAGAGAGCGTGCACTCGCTCTTAGCCGATTGCGAGGCCCTCGGCCCTTGGATCATTCCATCACTACAAGGCGGTTGCCGGGTCTCCGGCGTCTGAGACAGGTACCCTTCATGAAGCCGCTTTTGAGGTCTTCCGTCCCCCAAGCCCGGTTCCCCCCCCCCCCCCCCCCCCCCCCTCGACTCTAATTGAGCTACAGAGAGGTAGGTTTCGCAACGTTCATACCTACTCCAAGGTACTCGGTAAGTGGCCAGACTTTAATCTGGAGCACACTGATGGATACTCTTCCACGGTTTTCACTCGAAAGTGCATATTGAAAGTTTATTGATCAGCGTTGAGTTTCGCTTTAATCCCCTCCTTTGCATCATGCTTATGTCTGCCTCGTGCTGGAGGGCCTTACTGTACAGTGACACAAGGAATTGCGGATGGATGGACGGAATGATGCGCTGATGTCATGCAGAGCAGCACCGGGGCTTGTAAAGGGGCGTCAGGCACTCGCCGGCACTTGCTCGGTTTCAGTCGTCGGCTGCTGCAAGACCCGCCCGAGCCGCGACCAGGAGCTCGATCCTAACAATAGATTCCTCCCTTATAGGCCTTTTCCAGTTTCGATCTATTTTTACCCTCTGCTTCTTTTCAATAAAATATATCCAGTTTTGACTTCTGTGTTTTTTACATCTTGTTTAACGCTCTTAATTTCTCCGTCCTTTTATCCTGAATATTTTCTGGTTAGTTTCCTAGTTCTTCACCTTCATTTTGTATCAATGCCTTCCAGACATAGTTATTTTAATACTTAAGCTGCCCACCCGTTACTGTTCCTTTTTCTGGGCGTTTCTCATTTAACATTTACTATGTTATGAGCTTCCTTGGCTTCAAAAGATGCATAGCTCTTATCACCCTGTTCCGCCTCACTTGTGGTTTTACCATGGACACCTTGAGCTAATCCCCAAACTGCTCTCTGATTTATTTCTAATGTCGACGGTACCTCTGCTTTTAGGCACAAAACAGCATTCTCTAAAGTAAGCCCTGGTACCATGATTCCATTGCTAATACCCCTTAGCCCGTCACATGTGTGGTATTCTCACGATGCCTTATGTTTCATGTTCTTCCATGTTTATTTATACATACTCTGAGACACTTATATTCGGCCTCTATGGATATTTTGCGGCCTTGTAGTTTAGTTTAACCACATGACCGATTGGACCATTGAAGATAATCAGACCATACTTCATTGCTCTAAAGCTAAAGCCTAGAGTGTCCCCTTTATCTCCGCAAGAAATAACTAGAATGCTTCCGTTTGAGCAGAGTCACATAAGGAAAATTGGAGACAGTTTATGAAAACTGGAGAAAGAGCAATTTAACGCACTTCTTGCCGACGGGTCTCGGCACTATGTTTAAGAGGTGCGTTTTCAACTCAACAAATAGCGCAGTCTTATGGGCGAGTTAGTACGATATTCCAGGAAAATAGTCCTTTTGAAGCCATTTCTCCTGGTATTCTTTTTTTATAAGGTTCCTTATTGCCTCAAGGTATAAAAGAAGCTGAGAAAGAATAAAAAAATAGGGTTTTCTTTTTCTGTTTATTTTTGCGTTATTCGATGGGATATGTCTTTGACCATGCTGTAAAACATTGCGGCAGTTAAGATTGCATGCTGAAGGGCGTGTGGGACATAATAGAGACACCAATTAGAGATGCGAGAAGAGCATCACATATAAAAGTCCTCAACGCTGTCGTGTTTTATCCTTCAAGCATCTTTTGTGAGACCAAAAAATTTATCTTTCTTGCCTTTCACGCCATCCAGAGAGAAGCCCCAATAATATTTAAGGTGTTCATTATTCCGGGCCGACATCTACAAGAATTGTATCGATATTCAGCGTACGTTAATTCATCGTTTGCCATTACCTCAATGTGGGTGGTCTAGTTTAGATCGCTAATAAATTTTTGCATTATTTACTCTCCAAGACTGCAAAAGTTAGTAAATGCTCGCTTCCCATCAGACGCTGAAACGCCTCGTGCCTCCTTTGAAGGATGACCATCACACAGCAGTCGATACCCTGATCCTCGATCGGTATCCAAACTGTGCAACTCCAGACTGTCTGTCACTATCTAAACCGTGCCTGTGCAATGTAAAGTATGTTTCAAGGCTCAATCTTAAATTTCTTTGCTCTTTCCTTCCCAGCTAGTGTGCAAGGGTGTGTCCGGAAAGTATTCATATAAGCAAATAACTTATTAGGAACCATTAAGGTAGAACTGAAAATAGCTCTGTACTTAGTGTAGCAGATTCGACGTTTGTAGACAGAGGTGATAATTATAGGCTTCATATGTCAGAGTTACAGATATAAACTTTGTTTTATGGTTGCGTTTGTGGCCATGAATAATCTATTTTGACTGCACACGAAGTCTCCATGTTACCATTATGTATAAATAATCTGTTTCGCCTGAGCCAGAATTAGATTGCATTCAGGGCTTACTCATAAAAACTGCTTTTGAGTTTTATTCATTTAATTGTTTTTAATTTTAAACTCAAGGTGCAAGTATACAGGGATATTAGAAAGAAATTATAACAATGTGCGCTCAAGCCATCCGATGTTCGAATTCGTTGCTGTAGCGCTTGTACAAGTGCGATGCCGAAAAACAAAATAGGGTCATCTACGATGCTGTCCTTAGTCAAGCGTGTTCTGGTTGCCGCCCTACCCCCATGCCCTCCTTCTTCCTTGTTGTAGCGATAACACAAATTTGAACTAAAGGTTAAAAATCATATCAGGTACATAAAGAAAACCTTCTGAGCAAGAGTAAAAGGTAAATTGAGCTCTAATGCATAAAGAAACAAAGTTTCTGGCGGCGGCAGTTTATAGTCTAATAGCAACAAAATAGTATACATGAGGTAAGCATGCAGTTACGGCACAAAGTATGCCAGTTGCTATTACAAGTTATGAAGCTGAAGCGCAGTTTGAAAAATGAGAGGATTCAGTTAGGCTTGTTAGTGATGCGTTTAAGCTATTTCAGCCTATCTGAGCTCGAGAAAGCGAGGAGTAGAAAACGGTCTTGGTATTGCCGTGATAAATTCTTTATATATTGGGTTTGTTAAGGAGGTGAAATTTGCGCTGGCGATTAAACCCACAAAGAAAAAAATGTAAGTTTTGGTATATATTCGTAAGTAAGCTTCCGGGAGATACTTTTCTTCAAGGTTATAATGGCGAGGCATGTAGGAGCGCTCTCACGTAAAACTGGCAGTTTATCAGTTGTTTTGCATATATCAGTCTTAGCAACTGTGTACTGCATTCAGAGACTGCATAACATGTCCGTAATCCCAATTAAATATGCTTTTTTAAATTTTCGACGAATGTAAGTAGAGAAGAATAATGTTACCAATGTTGGCAGGTAACAAACTGGATTCCAAGGGAAGGAAAGCGTAGCAGGGGGCGGCAGAAGGTTAGGAGGGCAGATGAGGTTAAGAAGTTCGCAGGAGTCAAGTGGATGCAGCTAGCACAGAACCGGGTTAAGTGGATAAATATGGGAGAGGCCTTCGCACTGCAGTGGATATAGTCAGGCTGATGATGATGATGAAGATGACGGGAGTGAGAAATTTCTGTAGTAAGAGATATAACTTGCGTTAGTTGTTATGCAGTGTATAATTTGCCTTCGACGTTAGATAACATATATTTTCGAAGGTAGATTTCTGGGCAAGGTAAGTACCCAGATAGCGACATGAAGCCGCGAATCTAATGGAAAGCTGAAATAAAGAAAGAAGCTGCGAGATATTTTTTGCATTATGTAAGAGATTTGAACACACACACACACACACACACACACACACACACACACACACACACACACACACACACACACACACACACACACACACACACACACACACACACACACACACACACACACACACACACACACACACACACACACACACACACACACACACACACACACACACACACACACACACGCACACGCACACGCACACGCACACACACACACACACACACACACACACGCACACACACACAAACCACACAAAACTCACACGAAACTAATTGGGATGCTTAAAATATTGGACATAAGACCAGCAAATGTTTCTTGCTTTGTTTTTGATACATATCACTGTTAATTCAGCTCGAATAAACATTATGGAGCGTTAAAATGCCACTAGTGCCTTTTCCTGTCTCACAGATGCGTCGGGAGGTGCTCGTTTGGTTTCTTTATGTTACCTATAAACTCACAGTGCTTCGGTGTTAGCCCACTGAAACACTGCCTAACAAATAACTAGGTCTAATCACGAGTAGTAATTTATGCCCTTAGGCACTAACCGCTGGTACCCAGAATGCTGTGTCGTGGTTACTGCCGCTCTTCCCGTTTTCTGTTCAGAGCGCAAGTAAGTGAAATGGACAATAACGAAGGAACTGACTCTGCAGTCATGCCGTAAGCGTGCTCTTTTAAACGACCGAAGTAATGGCCTTACCATCGTTTTGAGGGACAGCCGGCAGGTAATACACTCTTGCTGCGCTGTATCTATTAGCACACGCTGACGAGTGAACGGAATGCGTGCTACAGTCGCAACATCCTCTTATTACCCTCCTCGGTAAAAACGTGGAAGCAGTCATGAAAATTAAATTCGACAAACGCGGGAATCGCACTTATGGCGAGTGCCGCGAGTCAAAAATAAAGCCTATGCTGCAATACTATTCTCAGATTATGTCGTTGTCTCTTTGCCGGCAGGAAATTACCTTCGTGGAAAACCAAATCTAGGAGAAGATTTCGGCTTCGGTTTAAAGAAACAGATATACGGTGCAGGTAATGAAGCCTCAACATCCGAACACTTTAGATCCATTACAGCTAAGCACCCCCTACCATTTTATACTCCCTTACTCTCATTTTCTCTCCTTCAGTTTATACATCATTGTTGCTGCAGCGTCTGGGGCGATAAAACTACAAGTTCACCTCCCTTGCACAGGAAGCTCTGTTTACATGACGATGAAAGTAGCTGACGCGGTATTACTAGCTTTTGGGGAAGAGCCTTGTGCCATCTGGGGCTAATGATGGCCATCAGTTGCTCACTTTTCTGCTTTTATAATTTAGACATCACGCATTACAGCTTCTTCAAAATTTTATATAAAAAAACGTAGAACGAGACACGGGGCGAAATAGCGGGGGACTGCAGCGTTTACGCGCTCATAAACATTTCTCCGCAAGGGAGACGCATTTATGTAGAAGGCCACTACTGTATATGATGCATATTTAAACGGTGCTTTCTGAAGAAACCGCTCCGCCTTTATGCATCATACACAGCGTCGCTTTCCTACCTCATGCACCACGCTCCCCTCGCCGGTGCTTTGCGAAGCGGGGTGACAGTCTCTTTGTGGTCGCTACCCAGTCATCTGCATCGATCCGAAGACGGCGCGGCGAAAACAAAGCATTTGGTGGACTCAGGATTGCCAAAAACTAGAGCATCAAGTTTTCGGGGAAATACAATGTATTTTTTTTTTTTTTGAGCGCCCGTGTGTTTAAAACGCGATCTTCGTTGAGCTGGTTATGAGAGATAGGGTGAAAGTTAATTACATTAGCGATAAAAGTAGCCCGAGTAGAGAAAAATAAATTGACGCAGTAGCACTGATTGCATTCCCTAATTTCATCCGTTATGACATTTTAAGCTCGACGGAACTGCTTATTGTACGTTTAAAGCACGCCGATGGGAGCGCTATCAAAGGAGAAAAGAAAAAGTTATTTATATTTTGCTTATGCCCCTGGCCATCTCCATTATTCTTTGGCTCGCTGTTGGCTCTGGGACCTCCTTGAACAGACCAGGGATCCACTCATTTGTTCGTTTTTTTCTGCTTTTTTTTTAGAATGTGAAACATATAGTGAAACCGAATTCCAGTTCATACACCATAATTTATCGGCGTCCTAGACAAGCGCGTATAAGGTATACATATAAAATTTCCGCGCTTACCGCGCTGTCATTTTACCGCGACCTACAAGATACAGCATGTAAGGAAATAAAAGAAACCCTGCATTTCATCAGCTTCAAAACATGAGGTATATCACGCTGCGTAGGCAATGACGGCTCTGCCGCCGACGTTCGGTGATTTAAGACAAAGCGCCGACTAGACGTTTTCCTTTAGTTTTCGGAAAGGTGAGAGAGACCTGGGAAGTAAGTAAGGTTTTTTTCAAGAGACGTATGCGACAGAAACAAAAGTGACTGGGAAGAAAGAAATAGTTCACCAGAGGCGGAAAGATTTTGGTTTACGCCGACCGTGGCAAGCCAGACGAATGCCTTCCAAGGGAAGAGACATCAAGGTTGGAGCCAGCATTCAACCAGCGAATGCGGTGCCGTGTAGCGTCGTTTCGCTTCAGCCACGATTCGTTCTCCGCCCCTGGAGTGATAAATGGACGCTCACTAACGCCTGGCCGTCGTGCTGGCACATGCTGGCGAGAAAGAATCGCTACATTTCCGGTTTTTCTGCCTTAGGTGCTGTCTTCCGTGTTCGCGTGCCAGGCTGTGCTCTTCTCTGGCTTGCGCACTCAACGAATTTAACGGAGGACGTGCCATTTACCTTAGATTATCACAGGGATAGCGAAATCTGGTGGTGAGAACATACCTGCGAGTAGGCAGCGGGACTTTCAAAAATCTCAGCAGACTTGAAAAAATTCTTGCAAAACTTTAACAACCGAAAGGAAAACTTGAAAAAAAAATTTTTTGAAGCTGTTTTCTCCAATCATAGCATCACGTTCCTAGGACGAACGCGTTTCTGAAAACGTTCCGGTTTACAGTCGAGGCAGTCATTCTCAGGAAAAGTTATTGGTGCACCTCTCCGGTGCAGCATTGACTATAGGGCAATAAACCAGAAAGATAACAAAGAAACGTGTAATCATAAATATTTTAACTCACGATTGAGCCTAAAAACAAACTTCCATGTGCTGTCCTATGTTGATAAGCATTATATATTCTCTGTAGGTTTTAATCTATGCGTCTCTGAGGCAGCCCTGCCGCAGCTTTGAGACGTATAGTCTACACACAAAACAAAAAACATGTTAAAGCTGCATGCAAAATCAGACGAAATGGCATGAAACTCGCCAATTACCGTACAAAACAAATACCTCAACTTTCCTTCTAGTTTTTCCAGCGTAAAGCGTAGTGTATGCAACGTATCTACATGACAACTCGTAATATTTTTGCCACTCGAATATTTCATATTTGGAAGCCATGAACTTGTATCTGTTGATCAGAAGTGATTTTATTTCAAGGTGCCACTTCACACCGGCATGTACAGCTCTCTATCAGTATGAGATACTTTGCTCGAGTGTTGAAATTGAGTAGATAGCGTATAAACTATTAGCAGGCAGAGTAATCATGAGAGATCTCTTGCTGACAACCAGATGGGAAGGAAATTATGCAAAAAGCAAGCAAGGATCTCAATACTTTATACATTTTAATATTCTGTGCAATACGACACAAGAGATTTAAACGCAGTAGGCACAATGACGATCACTCGCACTCCAAAACAGCCAAATACAGGACGAAATACGTTGAAGGCGTTTGGATGTTTCGAAGATGTATACGGTATTGCAAACTACAAGTAAAACTGTACTGATTAAAGCACCCCTTCCCCACCTTTAACTCTGCAAGCAAGGTCTTTGCTGAGCTGAATTTGGAAAGTTCAAACGCACTGATGACTGGCTTCAATAATTGCGACGCTCCCTTATTTGCCATTTCGCCTCGAGCAGTGATGCTATGTCAGGAAAGCGAGAACTTTAAAGGTTTTAAGATCAAGCTCGTGCGCTAACACGCCGGTCTTTGTGTTCACGAAAATCCCGGGAGCCGTCTCGCACGAGCCTGGAACAAGCGGCAGGCATCAAAGAAATCCTCTGCATTTACATTGCCTTCAGACTTGCATTCTCATGTATGTTTACAATCGGAAATGAGCGCCGCCATAAAAGGATAATGAAATATTTGGAAGCGTACATTTCTTTAGGTAAACCTGAACAATGAGGAAGGGCCGAGACGCCACCTTTTCGACAGCGAGAGTGGTCTTATCAAGGCACTGATTCCAGAGCAAAAGTACGCTCAAGTCCGCTCGAGATAGCAATTCTGGCTCCGTAGCGAATTACAGGGGCTGAGTATCAACACGATAGAGTTAAAGGTTGTACTCTCCAGCAATGTGGAAGAGGGCGTTGTCGGTGTCAGTTTTGAAGGCGGAAAATCACGGCCATGCCTCTAGCAGGTAGTATTTGGTGGACGACATGGCTGGGAATAGATTGTTCGCCAGGTTTTGTGACGTCACTACACCCATGATTTAACGGCGTGGGTAGGGGCTTCCAAGTCGGACAGCTCCTTTTAGACGAGCGGATGAGATGTGACGGGAACTCTCCGGGACCGTTGCATCCTGATGGACATGCTAGCAGTGGGCTGCGCAGTACGTTTGTGCGGTTTAGTTAAAGAGTGGAAGGGGGAGGGGGTTTGTTTTGTAGGAACGTCAAATTGCCTTTCATATAGTAGTGTCCCCTGTCGTTGTGTCAGACACCCAAGGTGATAGGATACAAGTCCCAAAAACGAAACGAATCCTTACCAAATAAATTTATTGAAAAAACATTTATTTCCGACAGAATACGGCTGATCCCCGTTAAACCATCGTGGCTTGCAGGATTACGGGAGAGAAACAATATTTTCTTGTAATATATAAAAACCGCGGAGCCTCTAATTTCGTCCCTCCAGCTCACTGATGTACCTAGTCACGTGTATACAGGAATACTTGAACGAGTGCTTTCGGGTAGAGTTACTATAAAAGGAAGGATATATTAACTCTCTCTAGCTTCGGGAACCTAGTAACGCCAGCTACCAGGGCACTGGAAAAGTAGCCCACTGTCACTATTGTTACATTGTGTTGTCATGCTACTTTTGCGATAACTCATATAAATTAAGGTTCAGCAGTCCAGAATTAGATGGTCGTAACCATGCGGCGACAATTAATATCTATAGGCAAAATAGTTCACTCACATTGCCTCCTACGCTGATTCATTTTATTGCAGTAGCATCTGTACTGTTGTAATCATTGTTGCATGCCTATTCAGATCGCACTCCAGCACTGCAACTTTGTGTAATCTCTTTTAATCTTTACTTTGTGTCATCACTCCATTGTTGGAATCGTCGAAAGTTGATTTACCCTAGATTGTACAGTTCCGTAATGGGATACGACTATGAAATTCCTGGGTCACAAGCCAAGGCTGAATTACAGAAGCTAGCAATTCGAGAAGGAAAATAAACTGACCCTTGACTTTCAATGAATGCCAGTGGCCTGTGACATTCTAGCCAATGAAAAAAGCAGATAAAGAAGCTTGTAAAGGCAGCCAACATCAGAGATATATTCGAACCTTCTTTACAATATCTGATGCATCCCAACGGGCTAAAAGATTTGCTTCTGAAGAAATGTATCGGCTGTGGAGCTTGTCAACGTATCACTACCGATTTCGTCACTCAGTCGGCCCACATCTTAGATCAAGGCTCCCAGATTTCTTCGCCATCTGGGAACCCTATATTACCCACGTTCTTTGAACTCTCAATTTACAAACGGCTTGAAATACAGTTTTGATCAGACGAGTAGTCCGCATTGTGACAACTGCGACGCCATCGTAACTGTACAACATATCGTGCTTGAGTGCCCTGCGTATACTGACGACCGTGCTGACTATAAACATTGCATGGATAACCTCTCCCCAGTGACTCTAACATTGCACAGTACTCTAATTTAAAAGTCATTAGACTTCTTGCCAAGCTATTGCTTCCCGTTGCATATCACCCTCAGGTATGTTTCACTCAATGAATTTTGACATTTGAAGGTCACGCTCAGGCATTTTGCACATTGTGAACTTTGTAAGCCCTTCTTTAGGACTACGCATCTTATCACTTCGTTGTTTAATGTTACTCATTGAATCACTTTAGTTTGCCTTTATTGACCGCATTCTATCTCCCATTTCTTCTGCTCCTTTCATTTCCCACACCTCTCTCATTTCGTTTTCCTCTCCCCAATTCCTTTTTCTATGCAGAGTAGCGTGTCAGCAAATTTTCATCAAAGAGGCTTCTTTCTTTCTCTCTCATAGACATATTCTGGAAAGAGAAGAATTACGAATTTGTCCCTTTATTTTCACGCGAAGGTTTGAGACTTATGACTGAATCAATTATACTGCCTCCGTTAGTCCCTTTTCCTAACAGCACCTTCTCTGAGACATCAGCGAATCACATGTCAACAGGTTTTGCACACTGTCGAAAAACTCTAACATCCCAAGTTACATGGAGCCAGGTCTGCCTCTATATCAATTTTCGTATTTCTAAACAAGTTAGTCGGGGAATGTCCTGCTACAATATGCCACTACAGCATACCCATGTAAGCAAGGGAGAGAGAAAGTTTATTTTAAGGCCATTCTTGTCCCTATACAGATACATGATCATAGCATTTCGTCAGTTATTATGTTTTACTGAAGCCCCATTGCAACCGCCACATTCATAGACCTGCTGTGCATCTATCGTCTGAAAGCGGCCCACTTTTGGAGCAAAGGATGCTGCGACCTAAGTAGTAACAAGCAGCCACTTTCGTCATATGAATTTTATGTGGGGGTGCGATGATATAGTTATACCAGCCAGCTCAGCAGGGTAAACGAAGGCGTCAGCACGCCACGCTAACTAGAGTATGATCTTCGCCACAGACATCATGAAACGTATACTTGCTCCCTTTCGACGAATCAGCTGCTCCTGCGAAGCCCGCAGCCCTAGCAACCGCGCGGGCAGTTCGTGCTGCGAATGCAAAACCGACTGAGGCGAAAAGCCTGCCTACGTAATCAAATATCAAGCCTGCCTGCTGGCCCGCGGAGCGTGCACTCGTTTGAGCACCTCTCGTAGGAACTCACAGAAAATACCTTTATTAAGGCGCAGGTGAATGCGGGTGCGACAGCGGTAGGGCTTCTCTTTTGAGGCCAGAACGTAGACAGGCTATTTTCTCTCGTCACGCCTTTGACGGTGCAAGAAAGGTAGCATCATTTCCATTTAAACATGGGCTTAGGTAAAAAAAAAAAAAGATAGTTTTTGCGTTTGATTGACTCTGCACAGGGAAGCCCGGCATTTTTATGTATTTTATTCTTCTAGCTTAGTGTCAGGCTTTCTTAAAAAGAAAATAACAGCTTGTGAATTCGATTCGCTTTTTTTATGTACACTAGGGCCGCTAAAGATGCCATAGTTTCGATATTGCATTGCCAGTGACAGGAAAAAAAAAAAGAATTTATTGCCCTTTTCAAAAACTGGCACGCTTTGCGAAAACAGAAGATCTGATGCACCTGAGTGACCCGAAATCAAAATTCTGCCACTGGCTTCAAGCTGCACAAATTGAGAACACGGAGATGTTAACGTTGTTTTTACAGAAAAGAGAAATAACAATTCATGTAACGTTTCGACAGTACCTAAATTCTATGAGCTTGATCAATGCATGAAGTTCTTAGCGACGCTCTGTAGTATTATTTGCAATTTCAAGTGCAGCATTCAAAAACAAAGACACATGAATTAGAAGTGCTTTTCTGTGAAGCGCAGCGTAAATTAATGTTTCATCTCAGCGAGAAAACAGTCGACTGCCTTTCTTGTGATCGAATGACAACTGAGATGTAAATAATAATTGCAAGGGTGTGTTGCTATTAAAGTCATCTGAAATGACTTCTACGCACCGTCTGAACCACTAAATGAAACTCAATTTGTCTCAATGCGTCTGCGTCTGTAGGAGTACAAGTCAAGGTCCGGAACACAAGGGTGACGAGTTCATAATGTGGTTTTAAATAACGAGCATGCGTTATAAGCAGCAACGTCACAATGTTCAACGTCAGGCAATAAGGTCAGTTTAAGGAACTGTCCAACTTGCAGAAATGCCGAGTCGGGATGACCCCCTGGACCTATACGCCAGCCTATGGAGAACCACACACATAAGTCTCCCAGGCATGTCGCGTCAACCTCGACAGACCTTCCTGCGACAGCCGGTGAACACGGCGGAGATATCTGCGCAAGCAATCGTGAAATCACGAAGCCACACACGTCGCGGCGAGAGGAGCCACACGAAGGCAGTGAGGGAAGACTCGTAAGACGCCTACGAGCTCCGTGAGTACGGGCATCCGACATATAAATACCCACGGGAACCACGACGCATCAGCCGCCGTCTTTGCCCCGAGCACCAAAACGAAGGCTTGGAAAAGATCGCTGTGTCTTCTGAGGTCGGAAGGTGGGGAGGAGGGTGTAATGCTTCTGCGTGGGTACGAAGGACGGACGGGCTCGTCGCGTTCTCGGAAATGAGCGCTGTCAGAAACGTCGCGGCTGTCAGCTCGCGGGCTTTTCGAATGACGTCTCTCGAGTGCCAGCTCTCACGTACAACCAGGAGCGCGACCCGCGCTGCGGAAGCGCTGGAGGACCACTCCTCCCTGAGCCACTCCCAGGAAGCACTGGCCCTTTCTTGCTCCGCCATTTTTTTTTTGCTTTTTCTCACGGCTCCTTTGACCTTGCTATTTGCAGGAAATGCAGAAGTTCCTTAAGGAGTGGTGGGTGTACGAAGGAAGGTGTGCGCCCACTGGAGAGTCCGTCAGGCTTTTGTGCCGCTTTTGTAGTGATTCCCCACTTCTTTTGATTGCTGCATCTTTCATTAACGGTTCGAAACGACATTTCCATGGAAGTCCTTTCATCCGACGTTATTGTTTCTGACTCTGGTTAGAGGAGATTAAGAAGAAGAGAAAAATCGTCGCTTATAATTTTTTTTTCTTCTTGCCGGCTCCCAGCAAAGTTTTCAGAAGACATAAAATTGAGGGTCCCCGCGGTTGTATTATTTCCATCACATTCCATGGCGTTCTCCCTAGTGGCTGAATGCTCAAGGAACCATCCGCATTGACACCCGCCAAACTATAGTTAAGAGGTACTACGTCTAGTTATAAGTGAGGCGATACCTTGTAGTCAGCGTGCTAAGGACAGGTTTTTGTTATCACCAGGGTGCGAAACTTTGTATCCACTTTAACAACGATGTCTGCCAAATTCATTAGAGGGCGTTATACGTGGAACAGCTAGCAGTTGATTTATTACTTATTCACTTACTAATCTAGTATTCTCTCATATTCATCTGACCAATTTTAGCTAGGTAGCTGTGATATCGACTTTGTACAATAGTTATACGTGCAATGCTTCAAAGCTAATTTCTGAATTAAAATGTTGCATACTGCTGCAGCTCAAAGAATTAAATTCGCACATAAAAAACGCCAGTTTCATAATGAAGGACGCGTTGTTACATGCATTTTGAAGTTTTTCATTAGCTAATTCTGTTGTGCAATTGATGATCCAGTGCCAGGCATGAATTATGGCCAACACTACACTCCAGATTTTTTAACATTTATTTGTGCTTTAGAAAGACCTGAACACATTGCCAAAAAACCATCATTGATAAAACCCTGGCGTCGTTATTCCGTCCTGTTTACAAGAAAGCCTTTGATGTTTACAAGAACGCCTATGGATAGCGCTTAAATCGTACGCGGAGAGAAATGTGGATATATTTGGTTGTTGATATACAAAACAAATCTTTCGAGTATTTACCTGGTTTGCCATTGCAATTGTTTGTGAGCGCTGGTGGAGCTAAATTATTTTTTCGTCTTTCTTTATTCCATTGTACCCCACTAAAGGAGCTTGCTTTACTTTATTGTGTCCGTATTTGCAATCTTTCGCCTTATTTGTACGCAGACCACAATAAAAAAATGCAGTCAGTTCAGCTAAGCTAGCCAACTCCGAAGTTTGAGTTCAGGCACCTCGTTCTCGGTTCGAAGCTAGCCCTGCCGCGGTGGCTCAATGTTAGAGCGCTAGGCTGATGAGCTCAAGGACGCAGCGTCAGATCCCGGCGGCGTCGGCCGCTTTTCGATGGAGGTGAAATGCAAGGCGCCCGTGTGTTCTGCAATATCAGTAAGCGTTAAAGAACTCCAGGTTGTCTTAATACTCAACGCCCTTCACTACGCGTCTCTCATCGCATTAATCGCCTCGGTACATTAAACCTCTTAGTTTACAAAACCAAACCAATACAAAGCGGTTCGAGGTTAGGGTTTCAGGATGCGTTTTTAGGCAAAGGAGACGAAGCGGTGACTGGCACCTCAGTAGTCGTGCACTATGACATTTTGGAACCGTTTAGCCATCTTAAGAGGGCAATAAGATAGCGATGTGTTAGGTTATCAAGACGACGATATGCAAAGCACAGAGCGAAAGAGTAGCAGTTAGGCACAAGAGGTTTCCGGCTGCGGTGATATATCTATGAGATTACGTGCCCGCTACCCTAATGAGATTCCTCGGTTCCTTCCCGTTCCAATGGAGTTTTTATTTGGTGTGAAAAATATAAGCGCGATGCTTCCCACACAACTTTTGTAGTTTTCCGATTTGCCGCGTAAAGTTGTGATTCTGCACTAGAAGCACAGATTATTTACTGTCTACTGAATCGAGCGAATATTCTGTCAATCGCATAGGTACTGCGAAAATGCGGTCCTCACTAAATGCCTGTGCGCATAAAAAAATAGTTGTGAGTGTATTATTCTTTCATATTCTTAGCATGCGGATGTCAGTATCAGTCAGCTCATATAAGGCAAAATGTAACAAAGCACGAAGGTGCTGCTTCCTGACGCTGCTCATATCGCGTGGAGTGGACCATACAACACATCTTTATATCCCCCGCCTAACGGCACCGAGATTCAAACTTGTGATCACGTGAGAATATACACGAATGATTTGTATTTTGTTCCGAGGGAATAAAAAAGGATGATGTGGGAGGTTGGGATGGCTTTTATATAAGAAACGAGAGCATACACGTCACGCAAAAATAGAAAGCCTGCCAAAACTGTGCAGATATGAGAATAACGGATTGTCCTGCCCTTCCTCGTCCTTATTTCCTTGGGAAATAATCGGTCATCTCCCCCTTTGACAGCAATAGAATGGGCTGGAACGTGCTTCGCCACGAATTGTGACTGCGTGGGAGACGGCAGTTCAGTGGGCGGACATCTCGCTAAAAAAAGTAAAACAAAAAGCAGTACTGGGAATTGGCGAAACGTCATGGCGGGTTGCTTAATGCAACGGTGAAAAATATTATGAATTGAAAGAAAACAAAATTATTCACCGCTTCTGAGTGGAGATGACGCAAGAGAACTAACTGGTCACCTTTGTCGCATGCAGAGAGCTCTTTTGTGCGCCTTTATGTTTTATACATTTTTCTTTCAGAAATGAAACAAGTCTGTGAAGTGGCGATAAGCTGTTGTTCATACATCATAAAGTAGAACCCATTAATCAGCGAAGTTCTGCTGGGTTCTTTCCTTATGCAATGCTGTCTCTTTTTATTTGTTAAAAAAAAAAAAGTATTTTATACAGCTGTGTGTCATACGTCGCAGTCGCTTTTTTGCCTCAATAAGCTAGTTATGTCGGGTTGTATTCTTGCAATAATTGTTGTGAGGTTTGTCTTGAGTGGAGGACTTTTTTCAGGCAAAGAGGAGGAAGGGTGTTTGCTCATTTCAAGAGGTCGAATATCTATGAAAACACCAACCGAGCTGCTCAACCCTTTCAGATAAGTGTGCCCTATTTTCGGTTAAAATTGCGCAGAGCAGATGGACGTCCCATTATGAATTTAGTCTCCTGTCCTCGTTCCAGGTTCTCTATTCCAGCAGACTAGGAGTCATTAGCGTAATGAATTCTTTACGGTGATAGTCTACTGCATGCAATGGCTAGTGCCGTAGGCTGCGAGCATCGCTGTATACGACTGCTTGAGGGTTGGTTGTAAAACGCAGGGCTGACCATTGCGCTTATACGGTCACCTTTAATACAAAAACTTTATGACTCTTAGATCACCCAAACAGGCGTCTGAATATTTTAGAGGCGCATATAAGAAATAATTCGCAATCTTTTTATGGTCCAGAGCGTCCCAGATATTGAATTTTATGAAATTTGGTACTTGGGCACGAAACTGAACCGAGTGTAGCTTGGTTTGGGTGCTTAATACAACATGGTATTTTGCTCCTTAAGGAATGTGTTTTAACCCATTCAGGCATGAAAGAAAATACTGTTTTTTTTTTTATTTCGACTAGATAGTGGTACGACGATTTAGCGCACAAGTGCTCATACATTGCATTTTGCTCGCTACTATATGCTATACAACGAATCCAATCTGATGCCAACTATACATTCAGTCCAGTATGGGTATAACGTTTGTTCACATAATGTCCTCAATCTTGTCTTGCTGTTTGATATTTGGGGATTAAAAAGAGAGAGAGAAAGAGAGAGAAGGCAGAGAGGTTAACCAGTAAAGCTTCCGGTTTGCTACCCTGCACTGGGGAAGGGGAATGAGGAGTTTAAAGGAGAAAGATAGAAGAGAATGATAGGAAATGTAAGGCGGCGAGGAGCACAGTCACAGTTTCTCAATCAAGTTTGTGTCTCTCATAAAACACATAAGTGCTTTGAAGGCTTTGCCGTTAGACGCCTTCTGTGGCCATGGGCCGAGGATTTTCTCCTCTGTGAAAGGACGGCTGTCAAAATGGTCCAGAGCCGAACGCAGCGCATATCTTTCGCTTGAAAAACTTTCCAAAGCGACATGGGATATGACTCGTATAACGGTAGCAGCATTGCAGCGCTGCGGTTAAATTTCGACCTCAGAGGTTTCTTTTTGTTTTCACTTATATCGCGCAGAACACGGGCGTTATCCGTTTGGCGTTCGTAGAATCTGCGTCACAGGGCTCACCAGTGACCACCTCAGTGCGCTCACCAGTTGAGCGCACTGAGCCATAGCGTCGGGGTTAACGTAATAAAAAAGTATTTTTATATAATATATTATTCTGGCATCGAGTTTAACTATAAACTCGGCAATAATTTTTCTGTAGCCTGTCTACAAAACCTGTTGTTCTTGTCTTTCCTTATGCTCGGACGTGCGTGCCGGTTGGTCCTGCTTTTCAATAATACTAACGCTCTCTCGTGCACACGGGCAGTGGTATGCTGTACTCTGGGGACGCGAGTGATTTATGCCGGCGAAGATGCTAGCAGAAATCGCCTGGAGGTTTTTATGTCTCCGGATAGCGGGGAAACCTTGCTCATGGGAAATCATCGGAACAAGTCGTTCGAAGATGTCTCGCGTGAGCACTCCGCATTTGGCCTCATGGTCATATAAAATGCCAGCTTAAAACTGAGGACGCGGTTGAAATTGTATTCGCATTTGAAATAAAAAAAATAGTAATAGACCTCCACAATATACGTCCTTAGCCAATGGGGAGTCTTAAAGGAGTTTTATTAGGGTGGCTCAAGACAAAAAACTATAGATTTAATTCTTACTGAAATAGAGTGAATAGTGAGAGCTTTCTTAAAATTCGACTTCATGTTGCACTATGTTCTGCCAAGTAGGCTGGGTGTGTGTATATGTGGGCCGTGCAGCCATGCAACTGATTTAGTGACAATATTCAAGAAATGAATAAATTATCACTTCGATTCCCACGACATTCATTTCATATAAATTGGAATGGCGTCATGAACACGAACACAGGAAAGAAGAGGGACAGAAAGAGCGCCTTGCTTCGCGCCGTTCCAATGAATGGCATGAAGAAGGTAGCCATACTTGCTCTAGTGCTAGCTGGTTGAAATTGGACTCCCGTGTGAAATCTGAAAAATTGTAATATACCTCTACAGGGTACGCTCTTAGCGAACTGGCAGCCTTAAAGGAGTTCTATCAGGGGTCTGCACATATTACGGCCAAGCATTGCCTACTAAGAGCTATTGCGTAACACATTCGGTTCACGACCATATAAATTTCATCTGCTTCCAATGCAGCCAATACTTCGCGACGAAATGATAACCAGAAGGAAAAGAAGGAGAAGGAAAAGATGACGAAGAAGAAGAAAAAGAAGACGAAGAAAAACAAGAAAAGAATAAGAAGCAAAAGAAGAAGAATAAGAAGAGGAAGAAGAATGACGCAGCGTTGAATCCTTCTAATGTTTTTCCTCTGCTAATGTTATCTGTGTATGCTTGTCATTTCATGCCTTAAACCATGTTTGATTGTGCCCTCCGGCTAGGGCCATACATAATCTGCTGTATTTGAAATAAAACAAATAAATAAATATTCGCAGTTTCTGCTGTAGTGAAAGTGATTGCGCGGCACAACGGGAAGAGTACGTTTTTATTGTTCACTAAAATCTCAAAGAAAAATAAATGCTCTTCAGGGTTCGTGTGCCGTGGTATATACTCCATTGGGCAACGCAACGCGTGCACGCAATCACCTGTCGCTCGTTCGATTTCGCCGTCTCTCAGGCCGCGACGGGAAAGTGAATAAAATTGAACAGCCTTCTGACGCAAGAGCCGTAAGCGTTTGACAGTCTAAGACACGCAGGAATGCATCGCGCTGGTGGCGCTCTTCTCACGTCACGCCGCTTGCCCATACAGTGGGACATTCGAAACCTCCCGCGAAATTTAGTTTTCCTATCTGTCCCTTTCTTCCGCCTTTGATCATTCTCTTTTATCTCCCGAATGTTCTCTTCTCAGTGTCTTGGATTTCGTTAGCTGCGAATGAGCATCTCTGGCAATAAAAGTTGCGTATCGAATAAGCAGGGGAAAAAGGGAGTGGGTGTGGCAGAGAAATCGTGACAACGCAAAGAAAGGCAGGAGGGACTCCTTGCAGGTTTTACGCACGGGCGGTGGGTTGAGTCGAGTGCGGGACAATAGATACTGACGAAGCGTTGGCGTGAACAGCGGTGGAACTGGTCTCCCTGTGGAGAAGCAGCAGCCAGACCGACCGAGATCTTTCAGAGCACGTATCCCCCTGACGGAACGGAGTAACCGAAGCGCGACGCGCGGCCACCGGCAACAGCAACAGTTGATGTCTAGCAGTGTCTGCAAGACGTCTCGCTTGCTCGTAGAGACTGCCTAGGAGCGCCTCACCTTAGCACAGGGCTCTTTTTTACGGGCAGTGCTTGCTCTTCTTGCGTTTGCGTCTTTGTCTAGCACTCAGCCTGACTGAGATCCGTTGAAGAGATTTTCTTCCGTTCCCTTGTCATATCACGTACCGCACCTCTGTCGTGGTATGTGCTTACCTCGGCACTGCTTCGTGCGTATTTTGTTTTTGATGTGTGCGCTAGGTTTTCCAGCCGCGTGTAGGTCTGGGTAACCTGTACGACCAGACGCAGGGTGGAGTGATATAGAAATCAGAACACGTAGGCCGTAAAACGCATAATGGAATTGGACGGCTAGGTCATTAAATATACTTTATTGTCTATCGGATTGTTTTGTTGCCTTTGTTCCTCTGTTTACGGCGTCCGAATTGGGAATCTTTTACCTCCGGATTTTCACTTTAGTTGGTACCCTCTGCATTAGTTTTGAAATCCTGCACTCTGCGCTTTAAATTTTCTAGGATTGTTTTTACATTTCGGATTCAAGAACCAAAGTGAAGCGCCAAGGCTGCATCATCGCTTGAGCACCCCCGACGTTATATTGGTTTCGCTGCTTCGGTAGTTTCAGAAATGCAAAAAGCATCCTCGTACATGCTATATCTTCCTCTCGTTTACGACCGTATTGATATGTACGAGTAATATTTTGCTTTTTTTTTAATAGTACCAATAATGTGTACCAAGGAAGCCACTTCCGGAACGCCGTCGCTGTGGGCAGAGCGGGCAACCTCGTCCGCCTGGTAGTTTCCCTTGATGCCGCAGTGTTCATATCGAAGGTTGATGCATAATGTGCGCTTCGCTCTTTGGCCCTGTAGATCAAAACTTCAGCGAGGAACACGGGGGAGTTTTGCAATCGCCGCCTCAGGGCACTGAATCCTGAACTGCGTCTCCGCCTTCCCCATCAGATTACTCGTAGAAATGCAACATTGCTGTGCCGTTTATGGCTCGATGCTGCGTTCACCAACAAGTTTGCTTTCTGGAATAGAACGGCCGACAGTCTTGTCTGTGAAAATTGTGGCTGTGAGGAGACAATCGAGCGTCTCTTATGTAAATGCCCTGCATTTGTGAGTGAAAGACATAAGCTGCGCTGTGCGCTGGACCGCCTCGATCCTCGCCCTTTAACGGCGGATAAGATCCTTAGTTCATGGTCACGGCAGTGGACCGCCTTTAAGGTATACAGGGCACTGTTTAGTTTCCTAACAGCCAACGGCTTGTCTCAGAAACTATAAAAGTGATCCACGTCCCCTTTCTCTTCCCCTTTTTAGCTCCCTTATCCTTGTTCCCCAGTGTAAGCTAGCCCACCGGAAGCCTACTCTATGGTTAACATCGCTGCCTGTCATCCTCATCTCTACCTATCTAAGGAAGCCTTATTTACCCTCCTCGTATTCCAGTTGCCTGTGTCTATTCCGCACTTTATTCAGCAGATTGTACTGTATTTGTGTTTCCAGTACCCTTCGATAGAGCATTGTCCTCGTTCAAGAACAGGAGTAAAAATTTTCATTAATTCGTTATAGCTACATCGCAGCAGTTAGGGCTCAGCTCAGCTGCGTAGACTATGGTGGCGGTGTAATCAGAGGCTGTTACTAATCGTAAAGCATATTACCACGAACTAATCACGCGATCCGTACCCTGTCTCTGATTGATTTTCAGAATCCTGATTCATCACTCACTTGATCCATTCAACGCGTCTGACTAGGTCTCAGAATCATGCCTCCCTTACTCATGTGATGTCCCCAACGTTCCTGATTGCTCCTCATGATTCTCAGCGTCATCACCACTGCACAAGCCTGATGCGCGCAAAACATGTTTCTTCGCAAAAGGTATAGGCGTCTAGACAAACACGAAAAACAGGAAAGTGAAAACCTGCGACAAGAAATGAACTACGTAGGTCAGTGCACGTACATTAGGCGGGAAACTATTAAAGTTGGCTCGTTGCTTGCGACAGATTGAGGAAATTTTCATGGACAAAGCAAATAACCTTTCGAAATGGCTCGAATCGACATCAGTGAACTTGTATAGCTCCGTAGTTGAGTAGCGAACTTTTTTAAGATGGCGTAGTTTAGTTCAGGATCATTTATAACTAGTTTGCAGACTGGGGCTGACAAGTATTGAAGGGCACTGCCATTTAGCATTTGAACTTTTAGAGCTGGACGAACAAAACCCAAAGAACTGGAAACAAAATTAAGGAAAGGATACTTCAATTTCGAAGTTATAGTTTTCGGAGTGTCATGTTTTAGTTTATCTAAGGGTTTGTTTTTGCTGCCTACAAACGCATTTCAGCGTTTTCAGAAAGAAACATAAGTAGTAGAGTTTCCATACATTAAGATATCTTGTGCAACTATTTTCTTGTTCATAACGAAATTAGGGAAGAATGCATGCCTATTTCAGTATTTTCGTAACGGTTGTGCATTGTTGGTTCTCATTATTTGTTCACGACGTTTTTTTGGCCAATACTAGCTGCCGATATCAAACTCTTGAGGAGCGCAGCTAGGCGAATTTCATCTAGCCTCACAAAACCTGCACACGACACTCACCAGGGAGTTTCCTAAAAACTGCAGCCTTTCAAAGCTAACATCGCGCGAGCGTCGACTGCCCGGCGCGGCTGCGCTGAAGATGAAGGAGAGTATAAAGAATTGCGAGGGAATGCATAGGCCTGTATTTCCTGCTCCTTAACTGAGCGTCACGGAGTAAGTTGTTTCTATTAGTTAGAAGCAACCGCTGACAGTCATCAGCTGCATCGTAGGTGCACTAAAGTTTAATTTATTGTTTCTATCCTCTGCATATAGTGCAGATGAAACTGATAACGCAGGAGTTTGGGATGAACTGCCTAGTATTCTCAGGACATTGACTTCAATCGTCACTTACGAAAGCCTAATTGCCGAGGACTCAATATCGGAGCAATAAATGAGTTAGAGGGAGTGATTACACATATGCTTCGACCTAAGTGAGTCTCTCATGCGTCCACCAAAGTGTCTACAAAGCAAAGATATTTAGCTCTCATAGAAACTTCGCCGAGATGCGGAGTGTGAACCTGGAACTACTACCTACTGGGTCCTGTAGTCCTGCGAAATAAGTTAACCAGGAAGGCTAGTTGGTCAGGTGGTGCTGCGAGTTCGAATCTACCAAGAGCTGAAAGTGGGATTTGGTGTTGTCCCAAAGCTTATAGGAATGCACCAAGGAGGTGGAGAGCTTTATAATAGAATAACTGCTTAAGAATAATGAAATTAAAGAATCTGTGGATGTTATCAGCAGCTGAAAATGGAGCGTACCTTTGCGATTGTAACGTTACACGTTTGCATTAATTCAGAGCCAAACACACGCGGCAGATGGATCGCGGAACGACAAACGTTCTCATATTTGGGCCATATAACGTACACCGCGGAGACTGCTTCACACTTGCTCTTGCTGGTTACCTTTTCATACGCTTGCCCATTTACTCCGCTTCATTTAGAAACCGCTGCACCAGGTTTGCGCGATACTGTTAAAATTGTGAAGGGCTGCAGTGTCTAAGCAGAAAGCTTTGATACTGAGCAACCTTAAATGCATCGATGCTATTGGCTGCATTCGGCTTGGACATTACCTCTGGCTACCACACCCTGCCATAACAAGCCTTTGAGGAACTGCTTAAGTAAAGTTAAGTGACGCCTGCAATTTATGAGATAACAAAGCATCAGCTATGAAATGTTTTTGTTTCAGTCTTTCCAGGTTATATGGGGAATATTTTTAATCTCAGAGTGTGCGGAAAAATCCTGAGACATTTCACATAGCTGGCTGAAATGTCCACACACATTATGTGATCGAGCATTGCTGGACCACAGATAAAGGAATCTCTTCCGACAGCATGGACAGAGCTGTAATGGTGAGCATCCAGGGGTAAGGGCTGAAGTCTCTGAATACTAGATCCCGGTATAGATTATTTGCTCTCGAATCTGACAATGAAGGCGGAAGCTAAGCTGAGACCTTTCAAAAAATCTCCAATATATATTTATCGGGATAAACACATTTATCGCAATCAATGGCTACTCCTGAGAAATGTTTATCACATCTTCAGTTTCTATTGCCTCCTACCGAGCGTCCAGCAATTTGATTTCTCGCGCGACTGAGAGAATGCTTCGAATGAGAACAGTATTCTACCACAGCGAGAGACCATGCAAATGATGAAATATAAAACGGCGTCCACGAACGCCTGCTTTTTCAACTGTGGATTGTTACCAAGTCACCCATCTAACTACAATGCCTAATGGCAGAAAAAAATGGCGGCACAGTATGAAAGAACACTGAACAAGGTTTGAGAAAAAGCCTCAATTCGCAAGCTGAGCCAACGTTTCGACAAGGGCACTCGTCGTCGTCTAGTCCCGGATAAAGACAAGTCTCCTTGTCGAAACGTTGGCTCGGCTTGCGAATTAAGGCTTCCCCTCAACCCTTGACCTTGTTCAGTGCTCTCTCACATAATGCTTAACAACATTCTGTCTGTCGGTTCTTTTATTAATGGTTTCTTTTCATGTCATTTATTTTCTCAGCGTGAAGGTTTAGATTTCTCTATATTGTCCAATGAGAATTTCCTTCCTGACCTAGTGATTAAATTCAAGCAGCCGTTTCTAAACGATCAACAAAATCGTTCGTTCACTGGTTTAAAATCAATCAAAAGAAACATTGCTTTTCTTTACCTTGCCGTTAGTTACTCATTTCAAGCGTCTTTTTTGTTTTTGTGCCGTTTATCGTACCAAGAACAAGACGCCTGTAAACCGACGCTTGAATGAAATTACCACCACCGTTGTACTAGCGGTTTGGCTGAGCCATGAGATCACCCAGAATTCATTGCGGATAAAATCGGACGGATCCCAGTATCCGTCCCATAAATGGATCACAGCGTTAGCCCCCCGATAGTGGTTCATCTTCTTAACACGCTAGATATTGTCTATGAATCTCAAGGTGGAGGCATTTCGGTCGCTCAATCAAGGTCTTCAATAGTGATACCAAAGAAACTTTCTTATACTTATACAGAGCCATCTTCCATGTCTTGGCAAGTTGCCAAATTTCGCTAAAGATGAGTTCTGAAAAAAAAAAAATTAATTCACTGTACAAAAGAAAGACCATGGATCAAACAGAGAAAAATGATAGCTGAGAGGCGCTTAGGAGGAGCTATTCTCTTCGAAACGTGGGGTCTATTCAAAGGCAGAATAGCACGAAAACGCAGCTGTCTTTCCAAAATTGGCTTTTTTCCGAACATAAAGAATGGGCCTCGCAGATATCGTCCACAGAGAATGTAGCTTTCGTTCGTGATGAAGTTAAAGCGCAGGTCTAATGCGACGGGTTCTAACGTTTTATACGAGGAATAATAAAAAAATGAGTTTGAAAGACCGACGTTACGATTCATTATTTTTCTTTCTTTCAGAACCGTTGTTCGAGAGTTCGACGACAGAATATGGTTTCGCCATAAATTCTGCCTCTGCCTTCCCGTTTATCCTCCCTTTGTTCATCGAGCAAGTGTTACTGAAAGGAAAGCCCTACTTGAATGAAGCCGCTCTCAAGTGGGCTTTTCAATTCGACTGTCGAGACGTAGAGAACAATTATTTTCAGTGGAAAGAAAAAAAAACGTAATGCCTGAAATAGTTCAAGAAGCTTATAAGTTACGAAGCATGCTTGAAAGACCACCTTGAAATAATGTGCACTCAGTTTTTCTGACTCCTTCATGTTACCGTGTGATGAGAGACCTACTATGTATACAAAAGAAAAAGAACAAAACTTGGTATTATGCAGAATTTCTCTTTCAGCAAAGCGAAAGTTTTGCTTACGAGGGCTTTGAATCTATACTTCTTCAGCCATTTTTTACTTGCTTAGTAGGATGGCTCATACAAAGTCTGCCGGTTTCGAACACCACTTCGCCTTCGTCACGGGTTCTACTTTGCTGCTGAGAGAAAAACAGTTGCGATTGCTCGAAGGTTTTACGAAGGGTTACATTAAAAATAGTTTACCTTCCACTAGCCGATATGGTTAAAAATAGAGCTGCAGTTGTTAAAAAGGAACACAAATACATTTCAGTTTTCCTTATTAACCAAGTGAGAAACCACGCTTTGTAGCCCACCTTGTGCGCTCAATTCTCTACAGGAAGTAATTAAATGTAGAGGTTGTAATTTGTTTCATTCTTTAACTCGCTGTAGGGGCTAGTGTGGCAGCTATGTTTATGCTTTATCGGTGGCGCTCAAAGATGGGATAACTTCGTCCTATGAATTAGCTGTAACGGCACTGCCGTCTCGTTCAAAGCAAAGCCTAAGGGACACATGAAAACCTGTGTCTTCCGTGTGCGTCTTCGCAAGAGTCCACAAAAAGATTAAATTATAAATGCGATGCTTTTCTCACCTGGGAGACAAGTAATAAACACGATTATACGCATACACCCTTAGCACAGGCCCGCATTAGTCACTCGTTCAGCCGTCGTATCCCGAACTAGAAAAACATCAACAATATTGTGGCTCAAATATTTGCTAGGAAAACACAATGAACGTCGGGGAGCAGTGGATTCAAATCCAGAAATTCCTCGTGTGAAACGCGTACAGAACATCGCAGCAGTCGCTGTTTTTTTATTTCTTTGTTTGTGTTCACAATGAAAATTACAGCGATCTAAAAGTCTCAAAGTATAATACTCCACTGAAAGAGCCAGTCAAAAGTGAAGCTGCTCTATGTTTCCAAAACGTTCATGGCTATCAGCCCAATCTAATCTGTCATTCATTCCGGTTTCTTAATTTGGACATCGTAGCTTGCTTTTAGGTTAAGTCACGGTTTCGATGAAATACTCCCTTGCTGAGTGACCATCCTTGCCACTTTGTCTCACAGCCATTCGCATTTTTCATCCACTGTGGAGGCAAAGAAACATGAATAATTTGTATGGCACACCTTATTGAATATGAACTGGCAAGCACCGTATACGATACGGCGTAATTGGCAGGTCCTTTCGTAAGGTCATTTCCAAAATACCCCAGAGAGATACTGAGAGCCCGCCGGCAAGGCGAATATGGTGTATGATTTCAGCTTTATTCAAATTAAATAGTCTGGCAACAAAAAGACGAAGACGCATTTTGCCCGAGCCATGGTCTAAAGGTAATGTAAAATTTTGTAAAAAAAAAAAAAAAAAGCAGAAACTTTTTGCTGACGATAGTGCTGGCATCTTTTCTAACGCTTTATAGAGCACCCTAATATTCGCCTGCACATTGCAATAAACAAAAAAAATGGTACTGGCAACATGGCATCAAGCTGGCGTTTGTGCAGGAGCTTTTGGGTTACGGTGCTTAGTTATTCGAGTGAGAAACTTTCTTTTAAAATAAATAAAAGAAATAAAACCCAAGCACAAAAAAAAAATCACTGTCTGTAGCGTTTGGTAATTCTAAAAACACCGAAGATCAGGGTAAGACACGACACAGTCTGCCTTGGAAAATAGTACGCAGTCATAGATCGCTTTGATCACGTGATAATATAAATGTGGACAATATTTGTCGTAAACATAAATGAGTGAAAAGAAGTCCTCTAATTTCACTGAGTGAAATAAATATGCAGGAGAACTTCTCCGAAGCCGAGCGGCTACGGCTATGCCGGGCTTCGGCGATTATCCCGAGCACTTCACTGCGACACACTCTAGCGCTACGCAATTGCACTTCGTCGTGTCCATGAACTTCCAGCTGTGCACAAATGCTTTCGCAAATACTACATGTTCAAGCTACGTATAAACCCTCCCATTGGTTTTGATTTTTTTCATAGAGTGATTAACGTAACAGCTTTTCTGCGAACAAACACGTATGAATGCGTCGGTAGATGTGGGCGTAATCTTTATTTTTTACTTTAGTTTTCGTGATGTGGAAATTCTAGGGTGCGCGGTGCCGCTGCAGTTTTTGAAGATATAAAATAAAGCGTCCAGAGGATAGGAGAGAAAAAGCAGTGCTTCGGAAGAAAAACGCAAAACCGGCGGCTGGAGCGTCAGCGTTCGCGAAGCGTTCGTAATTAGGTAAGCGCAAGTGCTGACTTTGCCTCCTGATCGAGGAAAATTAGACCTGCGCTTCGGACAGGCAGCCGGTGCGGCTTGCATTCGGGATTTGACTAAGCAGATTCTGGTGCTTGCGTTGCCCTTTCTCTGTGTGTGTGTGTGTGTGTGTTTGTGTGTGTGTGTGTGTGCGTGTGTGCGTGTGTGCGTGCGTGTGCGTGTGTGTGTGTGTGTGTGTGTGTGTGTGTGTGTGTGTGCTTGCGTGCGTGCGTGCGAGTTAGAAGCGGGAGTCACTGAGCTAGTTTTACATCCACTCTGGAAACAAAGTTTCGTAAACAGCGCAACGCCAAATAGAATTTGATTCCGAAAGTAATAACCCGAGTGTTATTCTCGTTTGGCATTTGTTTTTTCTCTGAGAGAGAGAGATTGCGTCAGCGAAAATTCACTTCCGGTGTTTTTAATGATTTATTTCAGCTTGCGCCTTATTTTATACTTCTCTGATTCTGACGAGCCTCATTACGGTATGAAAAAAGGCAGCGTGATAAAATAAATATATCGAGCACCAGCGTGCTCTTGGCGTGACGCCTCGGTTAAAATTCACGACGGATGTTTGGTATTTGCAGGACAAACATTAAAGGAGTCTTCCAACGATAGTTGTGTTAATAACCTAATGCCAAAAATCCGATGATATGCCGTCTTTGTGAGTATGCAGGTTTAAGATCTCTAGTTGGAGCCTATTATTTGCGAAATATTTTTGAAAAGCTTTCGTGGAGTCCGCTCGCAGCCGATTATGGCGACACCTCTTCATGCGCCACCTCCCGGTTGACGTTAAATGGGCTTTCTGGGTGCGTCCACTAATTGGATGCCCCCAGTCCCATGGCTGGGATCGCGTCGCGACTTATTTCCTTCACTTTGGTTTTGCACGCCTAAGTGCTTTGATCTGAGGGGGATGAGGAGCATCATTTATTTTTTGTGACGATATTTTTTGCCTCACGGCATCAGTGGGGTATGAGATGAGGAAAGAAGAAATAATGAAATGAATGAAAAAGGTTTGACTGATTTTATGAAAGGCAGGAGTGAGCGATGATGTGGTCCCTGAACCATGCGATATACGAGGCAGGACTGCTTGCTGATATGCCAGCTATAGTTAGGTGCCGCAGCGTCGGTTTCGGTGCTGGACAGTCCCACAGCAAGTTGTGAATGTTGGCTTCAACATTTTCGATTTTACATATCGGACACCCTGGCGCGGATATGTGTCGGAAGTGACACCTCGTTGGAGTGACAGCTGGTTTGTGAGGGTATCATCCTAAGTGCAACCTGCTTTGCACGGGTGAGACCGCGGTGGAGGGTTACCGCACACGGAGGAATAGGAGCACGTGTGTGGCGCCAGAGGTGTTCCTTTCTTGATAAAAGGAGGGTAGCGTCTTTCACATCATGGTGTTGTGGCAACGTTGAGTCTTGTGCCACTAGACGTGTCGCTAAATGTGTGCGACGTTGAGATGACAGAAGATCCCGTGGGACTGCGGGATGCGTTCCGCAAGCTGGTGACAGTGTTGGCATATTTTAGGGGAACGGCTGATATCTCGGAGCAACCATAGCGCTTGAACTGCGTCATTGAGGATGACAACCTGGGCCGCAGGGAGCATAGTTGTGGTGGCCACGTTGCAGAGTACCTCTTGAACTGCCAAGAGCTCAGCGCAGAACGATGTAGGTGGTTCCGAAAGTTGAAACATAGAGGTCTGATTCTGGCTATGTCTTCACGCACAGTAGATTACTGTTTTTGCTTCACAGCTTTGTAGGCTTGCATCCACGTACACTACAATGAAACCTACAGTCAGGTGAGCATCTTGCTCTTCAAATCTCTGGCGAAGCGACGATTCCACGTTGGCTGGCAGACGTTGGACTGTGATTATCAGTAGGCTTGTTGTCGCCAAATTGTACAAACTTCCAGGGAGGGAGAACTGGCTCAGGTGGATACGCCCTTAGTGCTTGCGTGTAATGTGATAGAGTAGCCTTAAGTCTGCGAGCGTCACAGCGCTCCTGCACCAGCTCATCGATGGTGTTGAGCTGCGCATTCTCTTGCAACGTTACCACTGGTGTGATTCGTGGGAGTCAGGCAATAGTCCTCATAGCTTTTCGGTTCACGGCTTCAAGGCTATCCTATTGTTCTCTTGTACATGCCGGAACTGGGCTTGATATACAATTTGTGGCTGCAAAACCACCCTCACCAACTGACGTGCTACAGACGAGCCAGCACCACCCGTTTTAGGAGCAATTCTTATAGTCAAACCCAAAGTCTGAATAGCTTTCTTTTTGCCTGAGAAAGCCAAGCAGTCGTTGATCCTGATTGGTGAATCGTTAAGCCCATAATATTGTTACGAAGCGGCAAGCCGATGAAGACAGGAGACAGAACATGACCGATGACGATGGTAGATGACGTTTAATGAATGTTCGCGGGCCTAGCGCGAGCGCTCCTGCCCGCGCCACTGCCCGCTACTTCTTCGTTGTCGTCCGTAACAATATTTACGCTCGGACTCACGGAAAGCTGAATGCCAATGAAGGAAGCGTAGTCAGAGGTAAGATTTAATGCTGATTGAAGGGCAGCATGCTAAGTGAGCAGATATTGGTGAGTGCACCATACCGTGATATTATCAGCGTATTAAGAAAAACTTGATTTCAGGGTTGTCATGTAAGCGTCATGCCAGTGGGATGAAGCAACCTTGGAGACAATACTGATCTCTGGGGCACGCCGCGTAACGAAACAAATAAAACAACTGCGTCACCACTGAGGCGTATCGCAAGTTTTATACAATTCAAAAATGATTTGACATAATTGCGTACTCTGAGGGTGAGGAAGCATGCCAATGGAATTCAGGATTGCTGCATGACCGATGTTGTATGCTTTTTCAGCGTCCGTTGCTAATATGGTAGGCACATTGCGGCTGCGGTTAGATGACAGAACTGCTGATGCCAAGGCAGCCTATCCCGTCCTCTGTACCTACGTATAAACGAAATCCAATTTGAGCGGGTTGATAAAAGCCGTGCTGTCCAACCCACGAAGAAAGTGGTGTTGGTAGCATTTTCTCTGCAGGCGTGCAGAGCGTTGGTGTTAAGGATATGGCTCGTAAGTTGGCGAGGTCATTTAGAGGTTTTCCTGGTTTGGGGATTGGGATAACGACAGCGGATTTCCAGCCCTCGGGTACGACACCATGGAGCCATACTTTGTTTAGGGTGGTGAGTAGTTTAGGGAGTGCAATGCTACTGAGGTTCTTGTAAACCTCGTACTGAATTTTGTCTGGACCGGGCGCTGTTTTTCGTTTCGGATCATTAATTGCAGCCAGCTGCTCTGGAATATAAAAATGACACGCAATTCTATCTGCGCCGGTAGCAGATGGTAACTTATATGCATCAGCAGGCATATCTGCAAAATTAAAATTAGCAGGTGAAGAAGGCACTGCACCGTACTTTGGGAACATGTTTGGTGCTGCTTCTTTCGCAGGCAGCATGGCTTTCGCATTTTAGATTTTGAACTCAATTTCTCCATCGCTTTTTTATTCCGGAGCTGGGGAGTTTCAAGCTTTTAGATGTCATTCGCAGGGTGCAGTTTGGCGTTAGGAGCATACAAAATGCGAGTGAGAGTGCAGTATGTTGGGCGGTGAAGTAGGGTTGGCCTAATCAAAGATGATGTTTGCTGGTGAATGATAGAGCGACGCTCTCCATCACCATACAGAAACATACGCGGGTATGCGTGCACGTACTGTGACACCAGTACTGCATTCGCAGCAAACTTAAAGTGATGTTGTGAAAAACACCAACACAAATAAAGAATTGTGCTCGAGTAGAGCTCTTGCTCAGCATGTGCTACAACGATCATTTTTGTGTTTTTCTACAGAACTCGAGCCAAAGTTTGCTAGGCTCTGACTCGCTGCAATAGAACCTCTCTGTTTGAATGTATTCGTAAAAACAAAAACGTTACACACGGTTTGATGCATTCCGTAGGGTACTGCTTAGAATTGGAGTCTTCATGCGTTTTCAGTCTCTTGTACACAGCTCGAGTTTCAAGGCGACTCTATCAAGTCTTGAAATTTGCTTTCACCATGTCTCTGTAGCATCATGAGATTCGTGTAGGTTCCTACGGGGGTGGCGGCTGGAGTTTTCTAAAGTTGGATAGAGGTGGTTGGAGGGTTTTGGAGGCGCAGGTTTTTGCGCAGGTGGCGGATGGGCGGGCCTGTGTGCAAGGTGTATTTTTTGTAATTTGGCGGATCATTCGCACAACGCCCAAATTTATTTTGCCACGGACAATGCACCTTCTGGGCCCGAACGGTGCTCGTCATTGGGAGGCTTCACGCGCCTGCGCCAATTCGATTTATTAAAACGCAAGGTATGCACAGCTCATACCAGCCGCTCAACCAATCCGATTGGGGGATTATATGATGACGTCAATTTTCTGCCAAGCTTCGAAGTTTTAACGGCGCGCCGCCCACTCTTTCAACACACGTTTCAAGGGCACAGTACGACATCCATGGTCTCCGCATAAAACAAAGCATGAACAGTCCGGTAGCCGTATAAAAAAACGAGTTGAAAAAGGCAAGCCCGTCCGAGAGGAGCTTTCATCATTTGTGACGTGATTTTATCAGCACACAAGTCTTTGTCATACTAGAGGAGCAGCGAGATGCGCCTGGCGCCACCCCTGCACCGGCACTCAGGTTGGGCTCCAGCTGGCAGCCAATATTGGGTAGAAGATGGAATGCCCCGGAGCCCCGAGGGGCCGTCGGCCTCCGCACGAGAGGCCCCATTCGGCGCAGGCAACCTCGACGTTGCGAGCACGTGCGCCCTTTCGCCAGGAATTTCGTAATAAGAACTTTTATTTTTATTTGCGAACTGTGCTTGATCGATGCTGTGTAGGTGACGCGAGCGTTCTGCGCAACCTTCACGCCTGGCCGCGGGCGATATCGCAAAAACTGAGCTGCCTAACGAGGCATTACCTCACATAGTTATACTTGTGTGTGATCCGCATTCTGACCCGTTGAAAGCGAACGGAATCAGTTCCTGTCGGCATATGACTAGCGCATATTTTTCCAAATGGCCAGACATCGATGTAATTTTATTTTACTTTGGTTTGAATTTTTTTTACAGCACTCCATTCAAACCTTTTGCCCAAGGGCTGAGAAGGTATTATAGGCAGCAAAAGATGACCGTCCAGCTCGAGGTCGGAAAGAAATGTCGGCATTGCAGCGCTTTTTTAAGACCCAGCCAATTCATATGCATACCATGCGGTATAAATTAGGATAAGCCATCTCGTTGTGCTAGTTTAGTTTCGAGCAATTTTATTCGATGATGGGGCCAAAATAACTCTATTTTCCACACATCCTGATAACGAAAACTTCTGCTACAAGTTGCATTTGTTATGAAATGAAAAAGTAGATAAATATTACTTTCCCGTCGGTACCAACATTCATTAAACTATTATTATTTGGTCTTAAAACAAGACAAAAGTGAGAATAACGCAGACCTCGGGTTGTACTTGACCGTTTCAAAGAAGAAACCATCTGCAGTTATTATGAAAACTTGGAAGAAAGGTGATATCGTAGCTTCGTATTGCAGTCATGTGTTGGATGTCTCGTGTGTGAAAAGCTAATGCAAACTCACAAATATTCGGCGGTTGCCCTCAATGCTTTTCTATTTGGCTGAGGTGGGCTGAAATCCCCGCAGTTCACAACACGTACTAGTAGTGCCTGCGGCGCCATTTACGCTGCTTCTCGTACGTTGGATAAGTGGTCATTTAAGCTGGTTTAAAAAGGTTTGGTTTGGTTTGCGGTGTTTAACTTCCCAAAGCGACTCATGCTATGAGGGACGCCGTAGTGGAGGGCTCCGGAAAATTCTTACATTTGGAGTTCCTTAACGTTCCAGTTGAAGCTCTTTTTCGGTGGATGCTTTCGAAAAGCGGCCGCCGTGGCCTGGTTCCAATCCTGCGTACTTGGATCTGAGCGGTCGAGCGCCATAACTACTGAGCCACCGCGGCGGGGAAAGATTGCAATGGTTATATGGTGGGAATCTGGGTGATTAACTTAGATTAAAATCAACATTTCATTAACTCTCCTGATACACTGAATCGCATCACGTTATTGTAGCACAACCTCTTACGCGGACTGTGAAAAACTGCCTGCACGATTTAGTGTTCCTGAAATTGTCGTCTTTCGCATGCAGTTTCTTTTCCACTACAACTCGTTCTTATTTTGCAAATTTACATAAGTGGCGGCATTAATGGCAAGCCTAAATAATAAAAAGTACTGTATCTTACGCACAAGTCATGACTATAGAGCCTCTGCTGCGATCATGCTGATGGCTACTCCAAATGTCAGTTCACATGGGTTGTAGTACTTTCTAAGTAGAAGAAAAGACTCTTGTAAGTTATCATGTGGGCAATTAAAGTGAGCCGTGTTGAAACAGCCACTCTTCATAACGGCTCTTCAAATCTGAGCTCTTTTCTTCTGCCTTCCACACATGCACGCTGGAGTGAATTGGGGAGTATAATCCGGCTAGAGCAGGTTGCCGGAAAAAAAAGAAAAAAGAAAGAAAAAAAAGAAAAACGCCAGACAACCGCTGTAATATGCCATTACACTCGCGCTTTTCCAGAAATCTTATTACGCATATGCATGCCAGTGCAGCTTTTTCTTGAACATTTGTATCCTATACAGGCACTCTATGCAAAATTTTGATTAGATCAGGCCAATTGAAATTTTTTAAGTCCTTTTGTTTGCTTCCAGAACGCATCCAAAAGTTAAAACATAGAATTGATAATTTTGAACTTATATAGCTGAAGATCTTGACGTGGGGTACCCACCGTTCTTTCTCATTTTTATTTTAATCTAACCGACGCGCCCAATCTTTTATGAAGTTATCTCAAATGTCATGTTTGTGGAGCCTATATGGAGCTCGATCGTGTCAGTCACCAATGTTAGTAACAAGGCACATGGAAAACAAAAGAAGCGTCGCGAAAAACAAAAATGCTTCAGCGGTACAAACCGTGTCCATAGCAACAAATAAAAAGCTTTCACAAGAGGGCTACGAAAATATATTCCTGTGATTACGGTGGCTACTGTGATATCGCCCTTTGCATGGTATAAATGCTGAACGCGTGGGTTTTTTCCGCTGCATTTTCACACGCCAGCCAACAGCATGGAAGCACGTATCTCGAAAACTACACTTCAATGACAGTTAAACTTGCCACAGTCTTACGAACATAATCTTCACTTCAGTAGCATTATTCTGCTGAGAATCCATTTCTAAACTATAAAACGCCCCTGAATAGAGTGGACACTGGGACCAATAGCAAGCGAGCAAGTATCGCCGCAGCCGATCACCCCGCGTGCAGACTGCTGCACTGTTTTGTGCTGTGCCACGGCCGGTCTTGGGGGAGAGCGCACGTTCTAGAGTAGCGCGCTCACCCAAAAGATAGGCCGTGGCTGTGTATTCCGCGTCGTCTCCATCATCAAATCCCATCTGCGCACAAAAGCTTTCGGCATAAGTAAGTGACAACCCTACCATTTTTTTATTTTATAAATTCTTCTCCGACGCAAGCGGAATCTTGCAATATAGTTAAAAAAAAAAGCGATTTAGTTACAATGTGCCCCTATCTCAGTAGAGACTGCGCGTTGCGCCGTAACGGAATCATGGTAGGGTTGTGCCTCGCTACTGGGAAGAGGCTGATCGTAGATGCTAGCTAAGGGCGAAAGCTGACCCCTATGCGCTAATTCTAGATGGTTTTGCCGCTGTGTGACGTACTAAGACGTTGACGTATTGACTGCTTGTAGTTCAATAATTAACACTAAAAATTAAATGATCGGGTGTCCATAACATTGTAGTGACCTAAAAGGCCGATAGCAAGGCACAAATGTGCACTGGTTTTGTGTGACGTCCAACAATAACAGCTCTTTAACACATCGCAGTCTGTCGCCTGTGTCTTCATACTTTTGGCTATTCGCAAGGACGTCAGGATAGGTCACCAAAAAAATGCACTGTCGGCCAACTATCACACAACCTCCCCCCTCGATACCACGCCCATGCCGAGACTTGTACATGAATATCAGCTGAATGCCACCGGTGGTCGGTATGGTTTTGAAGAGGTATGCTGTCTGGTATAGTAGAGAGCGGCGGCATTTATTTGGACGTAATTTTTTTTAGACCATTAAGATAGGGATGAATGCGCAAAAAGAGAAACCTCATCGAATAGTTGTTTTTATATACGCCCTTACTCGCACGACGCATTTGCAGTCACGTTCACATCCACAGTTTCACGATAAGTCCCTGTTTACTCGTGTTATCAAACCTGCCCGATTGCGAGCCAGAGAAGCTCACAACTACACTCTCGTAATGCACTCGTAAGAGCCAGCTCCATCCCTTTTCCCAGCTCTCTGGCGAGTGCTGAAAGCTGCTTGAACGTGGTTTGTAAGGCTGCGTCCTCGCCTCCCCCCTCCCCCACACCCTCGCAACCACCCTTCCAGTTCCGGTGGCATGTATGCCAAGCCTCTCGCTGCGAAACCCACTCTTCTTTGCTGGTGGAATACTGCCGCGTTCGGCACAATTGCGCGCTGCAGTGCCGCCTTCTTCTCTTGCACCCGCACTCGCCCACAGGACAGCATCCTCTGTTTATCTTAGGAAAAGCGAGCGCACTCAGTTCCGGCTGCCTGTTTGCCGCCACTTGTCAACACGAAGCGCGTTAGCTTGGCACACTCGTAGGCGGCATCCAGCGTAGAGGACGGCCTCTCTACCGCAGCCGCCTCCGTCGTCGACGACATCTCCCACTTGCACCGGTAGTTGCTTCTGCGCAATGCAAACGCGCAGTCGCCGCCTTTGCTCTCCACTGCTAGAGTCCCTTGCACGCGCGTACAGGAAAGAGAATGGCGTGTTTACAGTCGTACTCGTACGCTCGGGCTGTAAGCATGACAGAGGAAGCTCAGCTTCTCCTCTCGTGACGAGCGTGATGAATAAGAGGGTTTTGGGTAAGCAAATTCGCTGGTTCACACAACACGGTCCCCGTCGCCAACGTTTATTAACACGGTGTCTCGTCCGAAATTAGAGACGCAAAAGAAGAGACGCAGTGAACGTTTTCAGTTTTACCGATTGCGTCGATATACAACACCTAGGGTATTGTAACATCCTGCAGTGGCTGATCTTCATGTTCGAATATAACAGGTATTGCGTGCCCAGGTAAAATATATTATGGAAATAGCACTTCAGTATCATACGAAACGGTTGATGAGACAGCACAAGTGAAGCTTAGTTGCTCGCTTGTGAAGCAATACCTACCTCGTAAAGTTTTGAAATTGAAGTTTTCACTGAGGTATGAATTTCAGTAACAACATAAATGCAAATTTAAATATATACTTACGATATTTGCTGTCAGTATACGACATTTTATAAAGAGGTAGAAAAATTGGAGTTATTGTTGATGAGCTAATATTTTTCTGAAATTAAACATTCTACAACAATCCTTGCAGGCTACAAGCCTGGGCACGCTGGAAACTGTAGTTGATGTCACGAGTTATTCCAGAAATTAAAAATTGGAAAATCAATTTCAACATACGAGCCTTTTTTCGTAAAATGAATTAAAAACGTGAATATAACAGCCAAGTCGGAGCCGTAAAGCAAATGCTGTAAGAATGCAAATGACGTTGCTCACATGAATACAATATCCTTACGAATCACATTATCTATGGTCGGGACTCCGACAAGGAATAATCACGGCAGTAAACGACAGTATCAAATTGTCACAGAGCTCGCACTGAGCCAAATGACGAAACGTTTGTTTTTATTACCAATATACCATTTCAAAGAATACCGCATGGCATGGGCTTTATTAGCTGTGTCTTTGTACGTGGTCACTATCACTGGAATGAAACTTGTGCGTGGCTTTCATAGACGCTATAATAATAATAACGTATAATTAAGGCTGGAATAATCCCCTTTGTCTTCCAAATGTCGAGTCCCCACTTTGTAAATTGATGAAATTTCCAAAGTGGGATGCATATTTTCTACGTTATGGCGTGCCTGCGTTGCATATTTCCAGCATTTTCACTCTCCCACCGCATAAAAAATCCTACAAGGTCAAAATTGGGAAATGGCCCTTCTATGCCCTCCTGTCTGCGCCGTTAGACTGATATCAGGCTTCTTTTCGAAACCCCTTCCCGCATAATGACGCGAGATGGCTACTTATAGAAGGACTTTACATTGTAAGCACAACTTGGTAAACAAGACTCTTTAAAATGTCTCAGTACAATACATCACAAATATAAATTAAAGTCGTGTGCAGAAAGAGACGATAAAATAGTAGCAAGGAAAGTAAGCGTGTGACATTTTCAGACGCTGCTAGTTATCCCCCGTGACAATTCATGCACTGATAGATACACGCGGTACAAAAGGTAGATATTTAGGAGAAAGCAAGTTAGCGAGTCCTCTAACATAGGGCTGCGGTGTGAACGACAGTTGTCTGGATAATGATAGTCTCAAATACTTTGGTAAGCCGCAGATTGATGCCTTTTATCATTGCCGATGTATGAACAGTGCCCAAGTGTTTCCTTCGCGAGATACTACGTATGAACTAAGCATGATGTACGAGAAATAAGCCGCCTAGCTTCCATCCTCTAAGAGGCTTTGAGTGCGCCAGAACTGGCTGTCCGGGTTGGGGCCAGCCGATTGTTTCCTGCCGGCAAGGCAGGGACTAATGTAGACTATGATGTCCGCTCACTATTTACTGAGCCCCATCCATCTTACTGGTTAGAGCCTGTAGGGAGTACGTTGATGTTGTTTCGAGGCCGGCCAAGAGAAAGAGTAGACGCTCTCCTAGCTCTTGATACTTTTGATGCGTGAAGGCGTGTCTGCCATGGAGGCGCACTTCGTGTGCCCGACGCATAACATAACATTGTTATAACTTTTATACATTGTTTTGTTCCTATCTTGAATGTCGGTTCTTCCTTACGCGGGTGTATAAGTAAGCCGGTGGTTGTTTATCGCATGACCAATTCCATCAATATTGCCAAAGATATCATAAAAGAACTGTAGCTAATTTCTTGGAAAAAAATTGCCAATTCCAAAAAGAAAAGGTTCGAGAAAAGTTAACTCGCACTGAGAACCCTGTTTTTTTGCTAAGCGTTTTTACTAGTACTGAATTCTTATGTGACTACTTTAAGGTGTGGACTGTTGGACACTATTTATTTTTTGAGGGTAGTCGATTCGAGCCTAAATGAAATAGGCAAGTTACACATTTCAAGCTGAAAACCTTTTCATGATGAAATTATTATTTCAGCTTTGTCAACGAAATAAAAGTAATAATTATCACAAGTGAACACAGCCTAATTCTGCTTACGCAGCAAAAGTTCACTGCAAGAAAGAGAAAGACCTTTGAAGCTTGTGTGAGTGTGTGTGTGTGAGTGTGTGTGTGTGTGTGTGTGTGTGTGTGTGTGTGTGTGTGTGTGTGTGTGTGTGTGTGTGTGTGTGTGTGTGTGTGTGTGTGTGTGTGTGTGTGTGTGTGTGTGTGTGTGTGTGTGTGTGTGTGTGTGTGCGTGCGCGTGCGTGTGTGTGTGTGTGTGTGTGTATGTGTGTAATACAGGCTGTACATAAGGTAAATCGTCTATCTCAATAATACTTGGTAAATTATGAATATCGAAGGGTTCAGTTAATTAGTCAGTTTTAAAAATGGACTTAAAGGAGCGAGAACTTATGGGCTTAAAGATAGAAACAGCACGAATTTCTCCTATACAGATCGCGTCATCTGCATGTTCATTATGTGTAAATATATACCACGCACAACGTTTTTGTGTCTCTTTTAAATCAGTATATCGCTAAAAATGTTAAATATCCATATTACATCGCCTGGTGCTAGTATAGTGGCCACTTGCAGTATAAAAAAGCGATAGCATTTTGCTTTTCCACATGCCTGTGCAAGCTATCACCACACACAATGAAGTACAGTGACAATCATATATGTCATTGTACTCTTGCTATTGAATGGAATCGGAGTGCCCAAGAGCAATGCAAAAAGAAGCGAAGCATTCAATCTTTCTCATGCTGGATAAAATTAAATAGCTTCAATTTTGCCTTCTAGCGCTTATTCAAGCACTATACATTTTTTAACTGTTAATGTTTATGTACCCGTCTTGCTTCATTAAATATTAACAACTTAATGTGGCCAATACACATTTTACGCTTGGACAACGTAGAATCCATCAATCGCTGTTATTTGTACTATTTTTTAAAGAACTAGCTTTTGACCGTTGTGGCAAGTCGTTTTTGAGGGGATTTATACAGAGGCCCGCCGTGATGTCCCAATGAGCTTGGCTTTTGTCTCCTGCCCCAGATGTACCGGGACCAAATTAGACAAGGCGGCCGCATTCGAAGGAGGCGAAGCCGAACAACTGCCACCTGCGTGAGGTCAGCGCACGTTTAATAACCTCGGGTGGTATAAATTAATCTTGGAGCCCTGTTTTACGGCGTCCCTCATAGCGTTTTAGGGCGTCATGGGCTACATATTACTATATTTTATTATTATTTTTCACTGGGCAGCTAACGAAAACTATCCAGGTAAAAAACCATCTTTGAGGTACCGTCTTTGCAACGCCAGTTCTGGGTAACTTCTGAAAACCCCATAGGATTAACGTGCAACTAAAGTATTGAATATACGAACATCTTCTTAATGTTCAAATCAAAGGGTATTGCTAAATGTTTTTAAAAAGGGGAAAAATTACCATGGATATATTGCACGCTGATTGCATATCTCCAAAGAAAAGAAAAAAAAAATACTGATTGGCATCGGTGGAGGCTTTCCTATTGAAAAATTTCTATGATGCAATCACCTCGCACAGGCTTTATCATACACTGTTATTCAAATAACTAACAAAAATTATTAAATATATTCAGTAGTTTACCAAGCTCGCACTCCAAACGTAAACTTTTATTTTATCTCATAAACCGCCCTCTCAGGTGAAGCGTTATTGTGGGCGAGCGCAGTTGTAGAACCGGAGCCATTGCGCAAGCCATGAACATTCTCTCGCTGCGCACTTTTGAAACATTACGGGCGTTAAAATGTCCGTCAGATCGATTTTGCGCCGTCTGCGTGCTTTTGAATTACTTCCAAGTCTCGCATTTCTAGGAAGCAAACAAACAAAAGACAGTGGGGGCTAGTAAGTGCTCGCGAGGGATTTCGAATGCAAGAACAAAGCTGCCCACCGCACTGTAAAATTTTTCCTTCCGCCTTTGCTCGGGCTCCTGTTTGGGCCGGCGTACACTTGAGTGGAAATCGCGACCGGTCGGACCAAATGGCTGAAACGCGATTCAACGTCGGCAGGATGTAGAAACCATAGGTCGCCTTTTTGTACTGTGGCTGTCAGACGCAGCTGCTCGAGCAACAGCTATGAGACTGCAGCCAATGACCCAGACGTAGCCACGCGTTAGGAAATGTCGGGAACAACTGACGGTGCGAGTTTCAGGTCTGCGCAGAGTGAGCTGTAGAAAAAAAGAGGGGCGTATGGTTCAATCATTTCGTCTAGTATACTAGAGAAACATCTTATAACCTACGAGAGGGGATCGGCGAGTGCGTCACGCCGCTACAACATTTGAGCGCTGTGCGTGTTCCATACGGTGTACGGAAGCTTCCTCTCGAACAGCCGGACTTATTCTGCAAGGCAAATTTTGCACTGGACAACCCAAAACTACCGCAGCAACGGCGATCTTCAGATGCCTCAAAATATTTCACCATGACTTCATTGCAAATATGAAACTGCATATTTGGGTTCTAATTCTTTGAAACAATAACTTGTCACGAGGGCACATCATCGAAATAAAATGTATCCGACAGGGCTGCGTAGCCCGGCCTTGCGAAAGATCAGATACACAGAACAACGTGAGCCCGGTCAGCACACAAAATCATGGAAGACTCAGCAGTATAGGTTTTATTATTCGATACTTCTGTGTATTACTTTTCGTTTCGCTATTACCTGAAGCCAGAATTTGGTACCAATGCTAATATGGTCGAGCAAGAGAAACTGGAAGGGTCGAATAAAATGTATACAAGCCGCTGCGATTATCGTGCCCATGCCTCTGACTATGGTAAAACGCGGTGAGAGCATCCTCATTAATAGACGGCAGGCTTGATAACGCTCTCTGTTCACCTTTGATGAAAAGGTGCAATTAGTGATCGAGTTCACGTACAGCAACTACATTGAGGACAACGCTGAGTGAATAGCTCACGCCTGGGCACAGCGAAATCATAACAGCTAATCCAGTGTGAGCCTACGCATGAGAGGTTACAAAACTGGCACAAGCACTTCACGATTTTGTTATTTTAAGTGGGTTAAAATAAATTCACGCCATAGATCGTATTTTTGAAACCTCCTTATAAAAGATAGGCTGACAGGGGTCTTCTTCAGGGAGGAAAAACACGACAAATATTGCGCTTTCGCACTTCACTATGAACGCACTCACATATAAGAAATCCAGGTGTCTCGAACGCAACTGCAAAATGCAGACAATTTGTCCACGTTCCTTCTGAATATGCGTAGGTAAGGTGCATCCTTTCGAAAGGTAATAATACGCTCCCCCTTCCCGAGATTTCGGTAAGCGTTCTTAAATGAAGGAAATAAACTAAGGACGTAACCTCCAACATTTAAACGCATAACAGCGAAAAAAAAAAGTAGGAAGAAACAAAACGTTATGAGAAGCGCGGCGATATGCGTCGCACACTACGAGACTTGCCGCGAGGCGGAGCAGCGATTCCGAAAAGGATTTGCGCTCGCAAATGTGTCCGCCTCTGCGGCAGATATTTGCCGCCGCGTACGCATCTACATAAGACGGGAAAGAAGAAGCTTCGCGCACGCTGCTAGGTTCAGTGATCACTCAAAGCAGACGACGGACGCGCGCGCCCCGATCAAGAACAAAAACGTACCGGCTCCCATGACGAGCGGAGAGTGAGGTGAGGCCATTGGGCAAAGCGGGAATAAAATGCCAAAAACAAAACAAAGCAGGGGAAGACCAAAGGAACGAAGTTTTGGCCGAGTTATTGTATCGCTCTCGTATCAACGTTGCCAGGCAGCGCTGGCAGCCTGTCAGCGCGAGGGAAGTGCACCCCAGCCATGCGAAGAGGAGTCTTGGCTCTAGCCCGCGGGAATTCTCTGCGTCTGCCAAGATCAGCAACGAAGACATTCTATACGCCCGGGTCTCTTTCCTAAGAACTACTGTTTATGCTACTTTCCGCGCACAGACTTTTTTCTTATTTGTTTCCTCGTCATTTCAGTTTTTCGTCATCCTTTCTCCTCTGACGAGTTACTCTTCATATTTAGTTTCTGTTGTCGAGCGAACGTGGAAGCATTCAGTGGAAGGGAGAGACAGGATGGAAGGGGGGGCTGCGCGCCTTATTAGAAGCATGCACACAATGAAAGGGGGGCTTGAATCAAGCGGAGCTTTCTTAATGTTCCTTTTATGCCGCATCGTCCTTGTATACGTGCATGCTTTGTGTGCTTGCTTGTGCTGCCGCCCGCTACGCCCCGAGGGCGCTGGCGCGAGTATTATCAGCGTATACACCGTCGGCTCCCGGTGGTGTTTGCGCTCTGCCTTCTGCTCGAAGGAAGCCCCGGCGCGCTGGCGACGGCGCCGGGCCGCTGAAAGGAACGCATCCATCGGGGCTGCAGGCATGCGAGTTGAGTTGCCTCCGTTCGTCTAACGGCTCTCTTTTTTCATCTCTTTTCTTTCGTTCATTTTTTGTCACCGGCATACGCAAGCCTGTTTATACCTACGAGCACGCCAGGAGGTCCTAAAAACGCCTGCTTTAATCCTTTTTGGATGCAGAAAAAGAAAATGCAGGGTCGTCATCAGAGACGTCTAACGGAACAAGTGTGAAGGCGTCTTTTTGAAGGCAATTTTTTTGCCGCGAAGTCGACTTGTCGATTCTATTTATTTCTTTGTTTGCAAGGTGTTTTATTTTATTTTCATGTCTGATTTTGCGTCTCTTACAGATCGCTTCGAAACAGGCATGTCAACGGCGTAGAGCTAATCCTGCGCCTATCATGCTCCTTGTGTTGACGTCACAAGCTCGTCAAAGTACTCTTTTGAGATATTACTATTACTCTGAGTGTCAGTTTCGAACAACATCCCTCGTAGAGTTTCGCTACTGTTCAGTCTCCAAATTGGGAGGTGTCAAGCGTCTGAGCGAAAAAACAAAACGGAAACTGTACGCAATATCGTTACGGAATAGTGACAAGTATTTGCTTGAACTTCGTTTGCTTCTCGTCCTTTTTCTCGGCCCCTTGTGGTTGTTGTGTTGTGTTGATATTTATTGTGCTTTTACCGCTAACGTGCGCCGTTTCACTATGTTGCCACACGTTACTAAAAACATGAGGCGGAACTCCAGCAGAGGCTTTACTATGTCCTTCTTTTTGTACCGTTAATATTTGTTTCTGGCTGGGCTAGAATATTACACCAAGCGAAGCGATGACGACGTTGTCATTTGCAATTCAGATGTGCAGCTTTCTCTCACAGTATATAAAGCCGAAGTCAGAGAGTGTCCGGGTGTATCTGCAGTGATACGCGGAGCTCGCCAGAACGCTATCTCCAAACAGTTGCTGGAGATAAAATAAAAAGCTGAGATTCAGTTGCATTCAGTCACCTAAATAACGTGATATACATTCGAATCTAACTATGAAAAAAGTGAAAAAGTGAAACTATCAGGCTGTGGGTGGCTGGAGTACAGGCGAAATTCAGTTCGATACAGAGTGGGATTTTTCTGGAAGGGGCTAACCAACAGTGGTACTCTCTTTAAACCAGTGTCTTGAATTCTGGGATCAACGTTCATCACAGTTAACCCTTTTCATTCCAATATGTACATTTTCAGGGATTTAATCAAATCATTGCAGTTAAAAATTATAAAACAGTTGACACAGTGACTGCACTGTCGAGCGTGACACTGAGCAAGAAATATTCCGACTGGTCACCACTATTTTGTAGTTCAGTTCAGTTCAGTCGTTCAGTCGTGTCCGACTCTTCGTGACCCTATGTTCACGAGGAGTCTGCTAATTGTTATCCTGCCCTCCGATCAGTGGTTAAAGTGCTCATGTGTTGATTCTAAGAACGCGAGTTCAGTCCCAGATATGGTGGTCGCTTCTGGGTAGAGGTGAAAAGCAAGCCACCCGTGGGCTGAGCGAAGTTGGTGCACGTTAAAAGATCTAAGGCCCAAAATTTCAATTTTATGGAGCCCCTCATAGCCTGAGTCGCTTTGCGACGTTAACCGTCATAAACCAAATCAAACCAAACAAAAGCAAATCATTCTCATTGTCTGTATTCTGAAAAAGTGCGCCTCAGGATATTATGCTGTCACAAAAGGCATCCTGCACATAGACTGCTCATTGCATTAAGGATTAATTTCTGATTGACGTCCACCGAAGCACCACCAAACGGCTGCAAAGGAAAGCTATACAGATTTCTCGGAACCTTAGTAGGTAAATAAAAATGCGTCCTGTTCCGACGATCGAACCCGGGACCACCGCCTTTCTGCGGCTGTCGCTCTACCAACTGAGCTAACCATAATTACCAGCAGGTCAGATGATAAGGCGAGAGCGCATTGATTAATAAATCAAAATCGGAATTGTATTGATCGATCACTACTTGAATATTCGTTCACCGCTCATTGTAGGGCGGCGACTTGGTGCTTATCAATGACGTCATGTGTGACGTTGCTTGGACAGGCCCGCCAGAGTTGTGTATTTCGGTGAGCTTGTGCCTGACCGCACTTCATGATGGTGACGCAGTGTCATGATTATCACGTAAACCGGTACACCGATGCCACAAAAACTAAAATGTGCCGTCATCAGGTGTAATTGGTAAATCAGTTGTATCTTCTCGAGTTACTTATGCAATCGAGTGCTTGCTGCTTATATACGCTTTAATAGCAATTCATATGTGCTATATATATACTATATACATCAATATTTTCGTCTTTAGCAGGCACATGATTACCAAGTATCAAGCAGAACTAAGGTCCCTTTTCTAATTCACCTGCGCTTGCCTAGATGCGATACGCGTATTTAAAATCTTGCTCAGCGGTGCGAGGGAAAAAAAATGGGACCTTATTACATCTAATGCTATCTGTATAAATAAAACCAGATGCAAGTTGGAAGAGGTAAACAGTGCGAGTAGTTAGCAACCATCGTCCTTTTTTTAGTTTTCCACCAAATGCACTTTTACGCATTCCTGCCTGAGCAATCTCGCGTCTACAGTAAAGATTTATAAGGCTTTCTAAAACGTGAGTTTTAAGACGAAAGTCTTGTATGCCTTAAGCCAAAAATTATTCGTGGTAATTAGGTTTTAGTATATCATGACTGAAGCTAATAAAGACTGGTTGTAACAAAGTGCTCTTGAATTAAAAATTCCGAGAGCACTGTGGAATCAACACTGCGGAAATACGAATGCCTAAGCGTTGCTGGTTCACACGTTGCATGACGTTCGCTCTCAATATCGTTGTCAATTAAATTTTTCGTCATTATGATTGCTAATGTCCTCGATGTCATTATCACTAATTGCAGCGTCATCTTCACTGCTCCTGCCATCCTCACGGTAGACAAGAAGAATTATGATGCGCGTTTCATGATTCTGGGCATGGCGCAGTTGGTTAAAGCGCTCGGCTGGGGATCCAAGGGATGGAGGTTGCACTCCCGGTATAGACAAGATTTGGTTTAATTTTTAGCTGTCATCCTTACGGTAGAAAAGGAGATTAATATAGTATGTTTTGGTTAATGACATCATTTGATTGACAGCTATAGTGGGACAGGACGCCGGATGCCGTGAGTATGAGCCATTAAAGGATTTCTCCTTAAAATAACATGGCTGTAGGGCAGTTGGTGGGACATCGTTGAATTAAAACCGCGGAAACCATAAGACGCAGGCAAGAATAATCGGACGGTGCATGATGACGTCGCCGAAGAATTGATACATTCGGTCCGCCGCGTGCTTCATCCATGGCAAAATTGGACGCGAAACCGCCGGTAAAGCAGCCGCTACTTTGCCCTCTTTGTGCGCCGGCTAGATTACGCAGACGACGAAACCATCCTCAAGATCTTGGCCTTCCGCTGCAACTGGCGGCAAGCCGCGCCCTCAGATGGTTTCATCCCAATAAAATCACGACTGAGAGCACCAAAATCGTGGCGTACAAAAACGTGCCAGTCACGGGATTTGATTTCTATTTCGCAGGCTTCCTTTTGAGCTCTGAAAAATACCCTTGAGTTTCTCCTTATCGCAAACAATGGAACATAGGTGATTTTTGAAGGTTCTCTAAAACTTTTCAAATCACATTTATTATCTGGAGTCAGTAATAGAGTAATTAACCAAGTTAACTGATTATTTATTTGCGAAACAAAAATAAATTGCTTGTGGTGCGCAAGATTGCTGGCAGCTCCATGTAACTGGTTTCGCTGGCGAATCTCAAATATTTCAGCAGCTCACAGGTCAACCCTACTAACCTTCTCGCATGAAGTTCATTATGAGGCTGGAAAGGCCATTACACTGTAGCAAATAGCTATCTTTGTGATGATCGTTGTCGTTATCGAACGAGCACACAGCCGCACTACGAGCGAAGGCACACGGAGCTGTAAGATTATGTTTTTAAATTGGGGAAAACATTTCTTCATTTTTTTCACTACGAGGCTATTCCTCACGACTGCGGACGGCACTGTCTCAACGAATGTTGAGACAGTGCTGAGCGAGGCGGAATTATTGAGAGTGCTGTTTAGACGCGTACACGGATTTCCTCCATGATTTCCCCAATTATAGTTTCGGCCAGTGACGAAAGTAGTATTGAGCGCATGCGCTGTCCAGTCTTCGGGTTCCGGGCAGGGACGGAAGCGGTACTTTCCACAAAGCTCTGGTCGCTACCCGCGGCAAGCTGCAATTTTCAGAAAATCGACTGCACGCCGTGGCGGCTCCACAAACAGTCTAAGAAGGATCAGCGGTGCGCGAAACCTCTCGTTTGCACCTTCACGAGCGCTTCATGTGTGCATTCAGATGTTGTGATCATAAATTTTCTACGAAAATATTGTCTAATTCCACGCCATTGGCGCCAAACTGTAGCCGAATCACTATCTCGACGATGGAGAACTCGCACGGCATATTGGCTCTAAGTGCAACTGGTGGTATATGTAGCAAGCGATTCCAGATGCAGTCCCCGGAACAGGATGGCAGATCGAAAGCTTTCACAGCACTGCGTGCCTCTTTGTAGGTTTAAGGAATTAGTGAAGCTCAGAAATATCTTTCAATTAATATATTTTCATTAAATTACTACTCCTACCAGTCTGACGAAGGTTGCTTTTGATGCATAAGCTACTGGTTCGTAAGCCAATGACAACGCTGATGCTCGTGGGTTCGTGGCATTTTCAGTTATACGACCTCTTGCTTCCACATAAGGACTCGGTGTCATCATAGTTTTGCTTTTTTTCATTGGAACAAGTAGGTTGATAATTGTCGCCGATGAATGTAATTTCAACCGCAATTCCATTGCTAAATTGTTTCGCCGTTGCCCAGGTTGCTGTTGAAATATAGACAGTTTATTTCTTCGTCTCTACATTTTACACTTTTGCATTGGCGTTTGTTTACACTAGGCACTCGTGTTTCACGGCACGCGAAACCGACCCTCAATGGAAACAGACCGGAACAGCAACAGCGGAGCGCATTTGAGAGATTAGGAGCCGGTGGGTAAGAAAAAAATTAAAACAAAAAGCAAAAACGGCAGGTGTCTAAATTTAGCTTGTCGGCAAGGGATGCGTTTACACACTTCACCTGATCGGTAAATTGCACTTTAATCGTTTCAGGACTGGTAACTGAATTGCTGACAAATGGAAGCAGGATCAGAGGCCGGCTTTTAAGCCTGCGCCTGGATAGTATCGAGTTCACGCTCAAAAGTACAAACGTGAGCAAGCTTGTCTCTAAGCTCTCGATCGGTTCCCTGCAGAGGGAACTAAGCGAAGTTTTACATCGGGTACTGGGTTTCATGGCCTCTGTTCACGCCGAAACGAAGCTGCGTAAAAGTAAGAGCAAGGAGCCAGGGGAAGGAAAGAGCAAGGAAATTGTCTTATTGGGGCAATTTTGCGCTTTGATATATTTGTGCCTATACAGAGGCCCTTGCTTACCTCAAGTGATGACTACATATGACAGGGTACTGAATATTAGCTTAGTCATCTGAAATCTGAAAGCAACCGAAAGCCGAAAGCAAAACTACCGAGAGGTGTTTCAGTTTTACGTATAAGCAATGTTTTGGAAAGACTCTATACATTTAGCATTAAATCCAAGACGAAGATGCATTTTTATCACTTCCTTGACGTGTAGGTGACCACCCCCGTAGATATTCACATCACTAATTGCCCTGAAAGTGGGCGGCGATAGTTATCAGTTTTCCCCTCACTACGGACATTTGCAATCGCAGACAGACAGCATTCAATTTCCCATTGTGTCTTTGTTTTAGACTGGCAACTGGATTACGGGCTACATTGGGTTGCATTGTGCTAAACTGAAATTGGGCGCCCGCCTTAAGTGAAGCAACGCCATTCCAGCAATCAAGAAAACTAGTTTTTTTGCCCAGGTTGATCTCAGAGGTACCCGTTCTTACACCCGCCACCTTAGCCAACCATGAAGATGTCTATATAGTTCCTGATAATTGCGAAAGGAGTCGCCTAATTTTTTCCTAATAATGCTGTGTGGGCGTAAAAGTGTACGTGTCTTGTTGTAACGCACCAAAACCCTGCCAGGCTGCCGAAAGCCTTCTTACGAAGCCACCCCTTTGCTAGGATTGCATTATTATGTATTGCATGGCTACCTGGTCAACTCTGCGTAACGCATATATTTGCATGCGCAATAAATACTCTCTGAATTAGTGTACATGTGTTGCTTCTTATTACCTTCATCGAGTGCAGATACCTCCGCGTTTAGCAAGCGATGAGATCGCATACAGGGAGTGGGTGGCTGTTGAAAGGCCCCCGCATATCTCTCAGGTACTGCTGTACCTCAAGACCTTTCATCGGATATCCCCGCGACTCTGACAGCACTTCTGTATAGAGTTTTGCACCAAAGGGGACGAATTCATGCTGTGACGGCTACGCCGGGATGGCGCAGTGGTTACGCCCTTGACAACCGTGCTTAAGGATGCGAGATCAAATCCCGGCTTGGCGGTCACTTTTAGATGTAGGCGAAAAGCAAGACACCCTTGTGCTGTGCGATATCAGTGCATGTTAAAGAGCACCAGGCGGTGTAAATTTCCGGAGTCCTCCATTACGGCGTCCGTCATAGCTGAGTCGCTTTGGGACGTTAAACCCCACAAACCAAACCAATCATGCTTTGACGGATAAATCGCATCGCATCCGGAAATCTACGCGAGATAAAATAAGCGCTCTTACGAAGGAAAAGATTGTAAAGGCTACAGTTATGCAGTGATCATTTATACGTAGACATGATTAAATGCAATCGCAGGCACTACTGAGTGACACAAGTTATACAGTCACAAACCAGCTTTAAGAAAAGCAGCTTTACCTTATACCCTAGCCAGACAAAGCGCAGAGACTGCGTGGGTGCCTATTCAAAAGAAGCTGTTGTACCAGAAAAACAGGCGATACAGCAAAACCCGATATGGACTTGATGTGGATTCAAAACTTCAGCTCGTGTTATCACTGATTCTGCGGTTTTTCAGATGCTGGCTCCTCTACTACTACTCGCCACTCAGATCTGGGACTGAGTGACTGAAGCAATGCGCGAATTTAAATGATGCTTAAAATTACTACTTGCCGGTTGTAATATGGAACCTGTAGCTGCCTACAAAGTAGGGGAAAAAACAGCTAACAGCATTAAAGAATGTCGCCTATAAAACATTTTTTTACAGGAGTGACGTAACCGCGATAGGCCAAAAGAAATGTAGCATGGTAATAACATCAGCGTTTTCAGTGCTTTTGAGATATTTAAGAGTGTTTTCTTTATCAGCGTGCCATGCTTGTTCCACTACAACGTAATATTACTTCAAAATAAGCACAAACTGTAAGAGCAGTTTCGGATTATTAGCAATTGCACCCACCGAAATTAGAGCACGTATAACGAATAAATAGAACACTATTATTTCCTTTGTTCGTAATTATTGCTAATTATATAGGAGCGAATATGTCGCAGGTGAAAATAAATTGACCAGAATTTAGGCGCTGCGTGTCTCCAATAAACGGTCAAGAATTCAGGGAAAACGCGCAAAGCTCTGTTAGTAAACAAAGGTATAAATGCATTTCAACAAAACACAAGCCGCAACCAAGTGAGCACATCGGTATACCAAGGCTCTTCTTGACAAAGAAAAAAAGAAAAGAGAGAGAAACTGATACAACATAATATGCCGGCCATTAACGTGACACAAACACAGACAGAAAAGAACCGGCCTTCTCCTCGAATGTGCCGTTAGGTTGCCTTCAGCACATCACTTTCTTGGAGCAAGCATTTTTTTTCTTTCTTTTCTTTTTACTGGGTTCAAACTTTTACGAGGCATCCGGAAAGACGTCGCTGGCAGTGGCGGTTTCCTCTCGATAGGGAAGGAAAAAGAAGTCTCCTCTCTACCACGAATCGGCGGGATTTGGGTTAAGAGGGAAACGTACACGTACGGTGGTCCTAGGAGAAGTCGGCCGGCCGCTGCACTGTCGTCATAAATTATTCAGAGCGCTCAGACCACAGCCACACTTTTTGCTTTTAACCATCCCTGGGGCTATCATCTCTCCGGCGGCACCATCGGCTTGCGCATACGTGTCCAATTCTTTCGCTCACTCTCCCCTCCTTCATACTTGCTCTCTGAGCGCAGCCGCATGCTCTCTACTACCCATCGCCGCTGCAAACCATTCCGGCAGGCCGACTTCTAACGACACTAACCGTTCTCAGATGCGCTCTTCGCTGCCGCAACTATTCGCTCGAAGCAAGCCACAGCGAAGCAGCCACGACGGCGCTTCCACGTTTCCAGGAATAAGGTTGAAATCAAAGATGTGAAGGCAAGTATGTTTGGGTTCCCGCAGGCACCGTATATTTATACAGCATACGCACGCGTAAAACGAAACCGCTCTTTTGCTTTTTCGCTGCCGGGCCCTCTTCTTTTCCCTCCCCCGCTCCATCTTGCGTCGTATTCGCTGAGAAGACTTTCTGAACCAGGTCGACTGACAACGTTGGTTTCCGAGCGCCAGCGTTCGCTTCCTCTGGCGATGGAGGGAGAACGGGGTCAAAGGAGTGGAATAGAGACCGGAGGAGATGGTGGGCAAGACGCAAAGGAGACTGTCGAGTCTCCTTATACACGATACGGGAGAGCCCGCCATCCTTCGCTGGGACTCGACGTCGCCACTCTCGTGGGCGTTGCCGCAGTTTGCGGGACTTAGTTGCCGACGCTGCAGCAACTTCGCCTTTCTGGTTCCCGCCTCCTTCCTTCTTGTACGTGGGTTTGTGAATCGCGACACGGGAATGATGTCCACAGTGGCTGTCGTCCGTCAACGCAAAAGCGCCGAGGCTCGTGCACGGTTCGTTTTCCTTTGCGACGATGGACGAGGACCAAGGGAAGAAAGAGACTGAGATGTAAAGGCAGAACATGGGGAGCTGAATCACCGAAGCCATGCTGCGGAAATGTCGAAGCTAGACACGCGTGCGCACTCGCACGAGGATTGCTGGGAAAATGAAAGAAACAAAAATGTGTTTAGCACAAGCGAGAAAGAAAACTTGGGTGGTGTACACCGCGGAGGCCTATGGAAAACGGCGAGACTGTAGGCATGGATCTCTCCAAGAAAAAGAAGCTGCTCTTCGTGATCGTGTCTACGTTTCGGGCCGAAGGCAAACGCTTCGGGCAGGCAGACAGCGTTCTTATCTGTCGCCGCAGCAGTAATGGTAGCGGCGCTCCTAAGAGCTCGAAGGAAAATGGAAAGAGGTAGGAAATAAAACGTAGACTACTACGCGAGAAAAAAATGTAACAAGGCAGAATAAGCAAGCGATGTAATAGGGAAATCGGAAGAATGTGGGTGAGCGAGAGAGATGGCGAGGTATGGGTAAGCGCTCTGCGTTGGCCACCAAAGCGAAGATGCTTTCCCCATTTCCCTGTCGGTGGGAAGTTAAACATGCACCGCGGCTCGGGATCCATTAAGAAGATGAAGAAAAGGGAAAGCGGTCTTCTCTGGCAGTCGCTGCGGGTAAGAGGGAGGGGGGAGGGAAGTAAGGGTGCTCCACTTGGTGGAGATCTCCCGGCGATGTTGTGTCTCTCCGTTTGTGTTCACTTTTTTCTTCACTAGCTGGCATGTTTTTGGGCTACTTTTCGTGCCCCTGCTCAGCTGCTTTCTTCGGCCCCATTCGGCCGAAGAGCGATCTGTCTCCTCCAGTGCGGTGGATGTGTACAGAGCCGAGCGATGTCTTCGGAAAGCGGTATCGCGGAAAAGGGAGGATTCAACGGAGAGCGTTTCCCGGTACGATAGGTTTCTCTTGTTTTTTTCTGGTTGATGTCTGTGTTCTTCTTCTTTTGTTTTTCACCTTTGCGGTTCGCCTACATGTCCCTTGCTCCTTTCCTTGAAAGACCTACTTTCCCTTTTAGTGCTCTCACCGAGCCCTGCGACCGCTTTCCATACCGATGCACCCGGAGGTTAGACGATGAAAAATCGAGTTGTGCTGACCCGGCGTATCAGGCAATTACAGTGCACGTGAACATCCTTGCTAGGTTTTATTCAGAATTACAGCCTCACGAGTTGACAGCCTATTTTTAGGTATATCTGCGTTTGTTCGCATGGGCACTATTTATGTAGGAGGGCTCACAAAGTTTATTTTTGTGTTATAGAGGCTACACGTCCTCCGACTAGCCACGATCCCTACAAGTGCATGTTTTCTTACCAGAACACAAAGGATGCAGTCACTGCTCTGGAACTTAAGATTAACTCTCACTACAAAACTTTCTCCGACGTATGTCTCTTTCAAATGACTCAGAATTCATAAACAGTTATGAATTTAGTTATGAATTTGAAGTTATGAATTTCTTCGTCCATCAAAGCGCGGACGCACCTATCACGTTGACTAGTAACGGTTGGGTTGTGCTGCTGAAGCGACAATAAAGGGACGTGGTGAAGATAAGGAAGACGTTCATATTTATTGAATAATTTAGTAGAATAAAGAAATAAGGCTTATCGTAGTAATTCTATTCAATGACTGTTCGAATAACAGGGCCTACACCGCCGCTGCGTGCCATCCGTCGGCGATCAGTATGCGCAGGGTGAAGGATTCAATGCGGCTACGCTGGCCGTTCTTGTGGCAGCTATCATATTATTCATGCCTGGTCTCCTTTTCTCCGGACGACGCAGCAAGTATCAGACAAGTTTAGCAACCGTGATTTGACGGCCGATCTCGGGGGCCTTGGCTCATATCTACTATCGTGCGTCTCTTTTACAGGGATGAAGCTCAATTTTATTTCCCTTCATCGGCAATAAGATAAAAGCTAATTTTGTACGAATGTCACTGACTCCCACATTGGTAAGATAGTCAATTCCTGCTAAGGCTCATTAGGAAACGCTAGCGTTGTAGCTCCTAAACATAATATCATCAATTTCACAAAGTAGCATCATGCGCAGCGCTCCCACTGGGGCTTTATTGTTTCGCACTATCGCTCGTTCTGTGCAGTTATCAGTAAGCGTGGCGAATATTAGCCGAAAACTTCAATTCCTTTTAGAATCAGTGTAGTTAAACTATTCCTGTTCGATTCGGTAGCAGAAATACATTATTCGTACATAATTCCCTTCGGGAAGCGCACTCTTCGGGAACTCCTATTAAAACTAATATAACTTCATTTCAATCATACAATACATTTGTTTAACCTATTGTTGAGACAGGAAAAGTGAAATAAAAATCAAAACGTGAGATTATGCGAGTAAACCTGGAAGAACTTACGCATTGTGATAGAGCAAACAAGTCTGTCAGGGAAGATGTATATCTACAATATAATACCAAATGAGGGCCACGAAGTAGAAATGACGTGTTTGCGCGAAGTAGTGCAGAATTCGTTTTTTGTGAACCCACAATCCAGTCTACGCTTGCATCCTCAAGATGCAGTCAATATTCAAAACCATTTTCGTTCCTTTCTTTATCGATCCAGCCAACAAAACATATCTCCTTGCTCTCACACTGCCTCAGAGACCGCGCTGAAATTTGCATGAGATAGTGTGTGGTATTGCAAACCGCGTGAATTATTCGAAAACAAGGTTACCATTCTTACTTTTTAAAAACTTTTCCTACGTGAAAAATGAGGGTTTTCTCATAACCCAGACCCATCTTCCTCGACTATTTCTCCTTTACTGGATTCTTTCTGAACTTTTCGAAGCATGAGCTTGAACTATTTTCAAGTCCTTATAAGCTTGCAATATCTGAAGGAAAGTAACTGCGGTAGAATGAAGTTGGCCCTGCAAAGAGGCGAACTCAATCGCCAGGAGTTAGGAAGAAGCAACTTTCCCTAATAATTCAACCGTGACGATTGTCCTATAGATTATTTTTGCTTATTAATTCAAATTCTCACTATTTGTTGATGAGAGATACTGTCACTGGGTTCATTTTTTGCTGATTGAAAGACAAGAGGGGTACCTCGATGTAATGCACGGCTGAACTTAAACAATGAAAACAGCCTACAGTACTTTAGTGAAGGTGGGCATCATAGGGGGGGGGGGGGGGGGGGGTTAATCGCAGGTTAATGGTAAAGAGAGTCATGACAGATATTGAATTATTCCACAAGATAGATATCTTAGCTTTCAGACTCTGCGGAATTATTTTTCTTGGAGAACCTTTTATCAACGGCAGTATATGAGACATAGTTCGTTTGGTGCATCTTCACTACTGAGCACTAAATTTAGGACTAATCTTTAAAATACTGACAGTAAGGGTGAGCACAGAAACCGCCACGAAGAAAAAGAGGGATGGGACGGGTTGTCTACATTTTTATTTGTCTTTTTTTTTTCTTTAGATTCTTTAAGAATTTCGCAGTGTTTATGCAAAGCTTGCACTGTTTATCATTTATATAAACTTCTCGGTGGGTGTTGAAAGCGTCTTGCTTCTAGCGCCACACGAGTGTCTTGATTTTGGAAATATTTTTATTCCTTTTGTGAAAAATGCCGTCTTGAAGTTGCGTTGAGAGCGTCGCAAATAATTAGGAAAGTAGACAAATGGAACGTAAAGTTATAATTAATGCAGAAGAAATCTGTATTCCACCCAATTTCTTGAAATTCGCTGGAGAGGCTGTGAAACAGGCGTCGTGCCACCACTCAAAAAAAAAAAAAAAAAAAGAGAAGAAAAAAGCTCTGCGCCAGTGGATCTCGAATCATGGCGGATGCAGAGAAATCAACTTTTCTGGCCACTTCGTTAGAGAGCAGACCTTTCTCGGTAGCCGGTTACATCACCTGATAGGCTGTCAATCTTTTGCGCTGCGTTTCAGACGCCACCATCATCTTCACTGCCAAAGTTACGCTAAACACTTTAATAAAGCTTCTTTCTTGCTAATATAAGTCTAAACCACCCATTTGAACATCGCAACTAAACATGGCAACGCATGTAGAAGAAAATTTAAGCAAAGACAAACTTACCTAAACCTGCCGGTGAGACGATACTATAGGCCACATTCTTTGTGAGTGCCCCTTTTACAGTTGTGAACTTGCCTATAGACGGCTTCCGTGAGACAACGCTTCCTAAGGAAAGTAGGCCTGCGGTGTGACCTTAAATGCAATTACTATCGCAAGTGTGTACTGTACGATAGCTTTCTCGAGAATATTTCCCGATTTTTTAACCGAGACCACTCTACATTCTTTCTTCTAGCTTTCTCTCGCATACCATTTTCCGTTTCACTATGTATAATGCCAAACATCTCGAATAAAAAAAAAACAATGATGACCGTGCAATGCAGTCTACGCAAGATGCCCGTCCTATGCATTGCAGATGACTGCCGTCGTGCATTTCTTGCTTGGATAAAGCATTCAGTGCATCACTTTTATGCCTGCAAGAAATTATCCTCGCCTACGCCGATCGGTTCGTTGCGCTAGATCTGCTCATAGAGAAAAGAAAGGAAGCCATACTTCTTCCTCATTAGCTTCTGAAACAACGCGCGGTGCTTAGAGAATGGTTAAGCACAGTGCATCCGCTCCTTGTAGGACATAAAAGATAAAAACGCAGATAATCCACCGTTATATCGACATGGCAGCCTTTCAGCCTTTCAGCCTTTCAGTTTTTTTTTTTTTTCATAGTGCAGGCTGCGCTATTTTTATGGGCACCAACGTTCCGGGGCCTAAACAAGCTGCCTTGTAATGACCTCTGGCAATAACCCAGTATAGTACATGAAATAATAAGTGAATGCAAATAGGGATGTGAGGCGCCTGCTTTTAGGTAGCTACAAACTTCCAAAAGGCGATCAATCCCGCGCGGTCGTGAAAGAATGGGAGCGCTTGGGGGCAAACCGGCCCATTCACCGGCTGGTGCCGCAATTAATGGCAGTTAATAATCCTCCGCTCGTTAAGACGCATGTCGTGAGGCGACCTGAAAATGCTCCGCACTGGCAGAATGGTTTTTGATTGGAGTTGTGACACAGGGGCATAGCCTCTTCGCAGCTTTTGAAACAAAATGCTGATAGCAAGATAAAAATATATATATTGCATTCAAGCTTTAAAAGTGGACATTCATATGCTTTGGGGTTTTGCTATGTTCACAACAATACAGGCCAAGCGTTCGATTTTAAAGCGAAACTGTGCAATTCAGAGTCGTGGACCTAGCGTGGTTTTTATGTTGTGACTGCTAAGCAGTGAAAACACAGACATTATTACGACTTACGGATTATACACAGCCGGAGAATCATTGCACGGGTTGAGACCGTTGTCGTGTTCTCCCTGAAGCTGGCGGCGACGCCTGTCTCTGGGCAGCGCAAGTGTCATGTATTTCACAGCAGCAGTTCGACGGATAAGATGACAGGTATATACGGGGCGCGATGCATTAAATAGAGTTTCGTGGAGAGCCTCGAGGTGTTTGAAGGAACCCAAACTCGCACGAGTGAGTGAGTGGGCAGTGAGTCCTGCTTAATCCTATGGATCAGTCCTGCTTAATCCTATGAATTAAGCAGGACTGATGTGAGCACTAAGGTGCTTCAGGACATCAATGGTACTTTATTGTGAAATACCAAGAACACTGACGGCGTCTTTGTACATAAGCGGCTGCTTGAGGAGGCGCGGACTCGGATAATCAGACTATTCACCTCCGAAAAACGTTGCCTGTCTTAAAGATGGCCGTCAGAGACAGGCTTGCGGCGGTATTTTCACCTTGTGTTGCGCTTGGACTCAAATGTTGTCGAAGGCAATCGGAATATAGCGGCGTCAGTGTCACGTTGCGGAGGTAAGGGGGAGAAGGCGTGGGAATCACAGTGCTCGCGACCAGACCGCTGGATGCTGTAAATTTGATACTCTTGTAAACGTGGCGCTGGACAAGCGAGACGTTCAGAGTAATTTTTCAGGAAGTACAACCAGCTAAGCGCATGGCAATCAGCAGTGACCGTAGGAGTGAATGTATATGTGAGGTGGCACATCTTAAAGACCCAGAGATTGCTACGCATTCTTTTTACATGACAGTATCGTTCTCTTTGGCTGCGGTTGATACGGTTTGGCGTACAGAACATATTCTTAATATGAGTGTTTCCATTCTGAAAGAACATCACGCAGGTTGACGCAAATGGAGTCAGTTCGATTTCTATGGGTACATGAGGGTCAAAATAACGGATGATCAGAGCCGGATAGAAGGCACCGAAGAGAGGAGGATACCACATTACTGAATGGCGTCTAAGATGAGAGGTGTTGGTGTCGCCGGTAAGGAGCTCAGCGATTGGAGATCTGGTATTATCTCTTTAACCAACGATTTTGCTTCCATAATGAAGGAAAACTTCTGATGATGTGGAAACGAAATTCCGATAAAATGGCAAAAATATGACCGAAGTCCGATAAAGCTACGCAGCTCTATAAGTGAAGTTCTTGAAGGAAACTGGGCCACTAGTTTGGCAAAAAAAAAAAAAAAAAAAAAAAAGACTACAGAGACTAGAGAACCGTAATAAAAATAAGATAAAATATTCGGTCGTTCTGTCGTAAACGTCATAATTATCTGTTATTCTGTAGGCCATGCTTCCCTAACCTAGTACTTTTCTCTGGTCTGTAATTCTTCAGTACTTTTCCCTTACGAACAGAGAAAATTCTGATCTTAATATAGAAAGGTTTGTTGTGACAACTGTACAGAAATGCTGTCGTGACAACAGGAAGGTTTCTGTAGTTTATGTGAAATAGGCAGCGCAGAAAGACCTACCAAGGCGACAAGTGCCGACTTGAATGCCATCTCTGAAGACAACGTGACTCAAGGACTGGGCGGCGAAGCCACGGTTATTCAGTTCAGTTGCACACCGGCGTTGGTCAAAGCTTTCTGACACTCTCAAGGCCAACTTTATAGGAGGCAAACTTTCTAGGAGGCAATCTGTCACGTAACAGATACTTGTGCCAATTGAATTAACGGAGAATGGTGCCGAGTTCATTTTGCGCTCTACTGTGGTAGGCGCTTTCTATAGGCCGAAATACATGACGTTGAATTCGTCGGGACTGTCAAAAGAAACGGCAGCTCTTTTCTTCATATCAGTACCAATAGGCACCTAGGCATGGTCGGAGCGCTAGTCCAAAGTTGATAATACCTCCAAACCTTGCAGGCAATGAGATATCGTCAATACTTGAAAGAGGGTAATGGGACCCTGACTCGTAGTGGTGTTGGGTGTAAAGTTACCAACGCAACATGGGATTGATCCGATCGTCTTCGCCTCGACAAGAGCACGATAGGCCCGGCCGGGGCTATGTGAAGGCCCAGTGACGCCGCACTGAAGCGTGTGATCCGCTTGTTGGGTAATGACCTGACGTTTAATGGCTGACACGCAATGCGGGCGCTGGCACGAAGGGTGTGCGCACTGGTGTCAGTGCAGTGAGCGACGACGGATGAGTTGCCCAGAGATATGTGTAGAAAATAGAAGGAATGGCAAAACATGAAGCAATGTGACGAGCTAATCGAGTTTGGCTGGCTCAATGCACAAGGATGGCATCAACAGAACGGGTAATAAAACCGGAAAAAAAAAAAAAACTAGGTTCCAGTCTGGGCCCACAAGGATGCGAATCAATAGCACTTAGTTGGAGAAGGACAGGATCATCAGAAACGTGATATGCAAGAGCGCGATAAAATAATTCTACACGCCCCAAGATTCGTCATGGAGAAGCTTCCCGAGAGGCAAAAAAATTGTTTCAGGCGTGAATTGTGCTGTTGACAAAGCAAACAATAATAGCAATGAAAGGTATGCAGCAATTTCGGGCCGTGGCTTCAGTAGAAATAAAAAGCAATTACATAAAAAGCAGGCGGACGGGACAGGAACGATGACTATTGAGAATACTGGGATGTCAGTACCTTCGCAAACAGTGTTCTGCAGGGTGGAGAGAGCTGCCACTCCTTTGGACGGTATAAAGTGAAAACAGCAAAATGTTGGCACGGGTACAATCAATAATAGAATGAACAAGGCTGACAAGGTCGTAGTCCATGATGCGATAAAAGGAAGCGTAGGAGGGCATCATAAACCTTTTGATGTAAAAAACGGCATTTTTAACAAAGAGAGCTGTGAATGCCTATACCGGGTGGATGCGGTGTGTTCTGTCATTTGGAGGAGAAAGTTCAGGATACGTTGTTCGCGGCTAGCGGCAGAATTAATAACATACAATAAACCGCTCGTGCCCACAAAATGCGCGGATGGAAACACCATCGGCAGACACTTCCGCAGCGGAGGCTGATGAAGATGGAAGACTTGGGCAGTTCCAGAGAAGCGCAGTTCTTGCCTGCGAAACTGTGCCTATTAGTTTTTCTTCAGGCATGTAGGAAAGCGACGGCGTATGGCCAGAAGGGAACGTCGACGGCGGGATGGAAGGCGGCAGGCGTGAAGAGTAGGAGGAAGCTTTAAGATGGAAGGAGTCCGCAGCGGGAAACCGATAAGTTGATTGATGTACATGCACAGGTGGAACACACCTTCTATGGGCTCCTAAAAGTTTCATCGGGTAGAAGAGCGCCGACTCTAAAGGCGTTCGAGCTGTTTCCTCAATACGGCGCTTCATTGCTGTAGCTCCTCCTCCCCCTTTTTAAAGTTTACACTGATTATCTACATTTCTATACAACAAATAAAGGGCTATTTTTAAAGATCCCTGACTGTAATTAGTGCGCTATTGTAGATTTCTGCGGCATGCGGATGTGCAGCATCTCGTATAATGTATGACTGAAAAATCGCCAAAGGAAATGCGGAAAGAAATAACGACACGGAAAAGCGTTCATTATGTCAATCGCGTTTGCTTTCGTGCTTTTCTAGCCATACATGTAAACAACGTGCCCAACTTTCTGTTTTTATAATCTCATACATCGTACTACTAGTCCCCCCCCCCCCCCCCCCCCCTCTTTTAAAAAGATATTAATTACGCGTGGAGCACATCATGCTCCCTCATATGGGAACTTGGTGAAGTAAATAAAATTCAGCAACGGTGTACGATAAGTACAACAATCCGCACGCATTTCTGAATTGCAGAGACGCTTGTGCAGTGACTACTGCGACGCAGTGCCCCATGAACTTATCGAAAACATGGTTGACAGGAACTCAGTAATATTCATGCCTCTGTGCAGATTTTTTTTCTGTTTCAAGCTTATAGCAATCGGCTTTCAATTTTAACGGCACTCAACCTTGTGATTTATGTACACCAACTTAGGCGTTTCTGATGAAGAACCGGGGGCTAAGAGCAAAACATTCTATCAGGCTTATTTAAAGTTAATTGTACCCTTTTTGCGATGCAGGTTTCAATCAAAGTTCCGCTGCGAATGGTTGAACACATTAATTTTTATTGAATCCGGACTTCCTATTCCCCTGTTGCTCGCAGAGTAAGTGAGGCCATCCTCGCCGCGTTACCAGCCGCTATGACCCCTGCTGCCATCATTAATGCGGTGAAGAGACGAGAGACGCCACACGCACATGCCACTTCACGACTCCAATGTACAGGAGGGGTCAAAAGTTCCCAGGCCACAGGTTTTGCTTCTGGCCAGCATATTCTGACACGTGAGATCCCATTAAAGCTATAAATGATCTCAGAGGTAAGAATAATGCTTCTTCTACCCTCCACGTGTATTTTGAGGTTTGGTGCCGTCGTAGCTGCCTGACTATACTGCTCAGAAGCAGAACCTGTGGCCTGGAAACTTCTGACCACCCCTGTACATCGCAGTTACACGTTTCCCTGCTTCGCAGTTACGTTAGAGTGTTCATTAAAACGAAATAAAAGATAAAACTTCCTAACAGAGCTGACATTGCACGCAGATATGCCTCAAACAGAAAACTTCCAGGGCACTTTGGAGACTAAAGTGATGAAAGGCGAATCTTGAGTGCTGCATTCTGCTACGCGACTATTGCGCATGTAGCGATGAATGCTGCTACGAGTAAAGCGAGTGACTACTCTTTCAAATGCTGTGAGTTCCGCTTGGCAGCGACGAGATCGCACTCCTTGTATCTTCGCAGTTGTTCTACGTTTACTGTTGTGTGGTTGATTTTACCGGGTGCGAGGTATGAATTATTACGCAACTTCCAGTAAGTTGTAAGTAATATTTAATTAGTCAATAATTAGTAATTGGTACTTAGTTATCAGTTGCCCATAACAAGTGATTATTAAATTAATTAGTTACTAATTAGTGCATAATTAGTCCAGTAATTTATTATTGATTGACATATGGCCATATAAGGAATGCATTCGCGCATATTGTGGTGGTGCTCTATGATTGGTCGAGGCCTCCAGTACGTCAGCCTGTCTCGACAGAAAAGAGCCGCCGCAAAAGCGTGACAGTTTTGCTGACGACAACGATGAGGCAATAAAGGCTTTCGCCTGACTCATCGTTAGGCGAGAACGAGAGAAACATCACTACAGCACGAGAAGAGTCTGCGCACGTAGTCAGGAGCGGGTTCATCGCGGCTTGCGTAACATGGTACAGTTGCGGCTCAGCGGCGTTCTCACCTCTTATAGACACCTCTACAGCCCGTATACTGTGTAGAGCCAAACTAGGCAGTCTCACCGCCACTACCCTCTCCCCCGCTAGCTTTGCGCGTCGGAAATCGCAAGGAAGGCGCCGGGCGTTGGCCTGATGACGTGCGAATACGGGTGAGGGGAGTTAGCTTAGGAACGCAAATGCGGGCCTCCTTGCCTGATGGTGAGCACAGGAGAAACGGAAACTCGGTCGCTCGTGGCAGCGCTCACGAGCTTCGAATCTAATTAGCATTTCCCCAAGCTGCCTGCGTGCGAGTTGAGTAATCAGCATGGCTTTGTGCGTGGCGCACTGCTATACGGAGGAATGCTGTGCAGGCGCGCCGCGTCTGCCTCCCATGTCGCACCCGTTCGTGCGCTCACATATCCCGAGTTCTTGCGTAATCAGTGGCTTCATTTTTTTTTTTTTCTGACGTCGTCTCGCCTTTCGGTCTCCACTTCTCACCGACTGTGTACGTAACGATGTTGAAAAGAACGAGGTTTCTAACCCTCCGAGAAAATTTAACTTAGGTTTTGAAGTCGTCTTCGTCCGTGAAGACTGTGCGAAACTTGTTCTCGGTTGCTTTCAAAGTAAATGCGTTGCCCAAACCCCAATGTAATAAAATATTTATTCACTAAACTTGCTTCTTGGTTTGCATTTAGATGTGAGCTTTCAGGGTACTTAGTTGCTTAGTAGTTCTGTAGTAATAATAAATAGGTTTCTGGCGCCTTCATTATATAATTGTACCGCAGTAAAGGGTTCATGAACCTCTATTCACAGAAACCATCAAACGCGTTCGAGGAATACGCATCCAACCAGTTGTCTCAGAAACGCAAAAATGTTAGGCTAGCTTCGTTAGCACCGAGCATATGGGCGATCGAAAACATCGCCCCCCCCCCCCCCCCTCCCTCTCTCCTCATCTCAGCCCTTGCCGGCGCAGAAGTAAAATAAAGAAGAAAACAAGTTTCCGTTTCGTGGCTGTGTGGTTTGGGCGCCCGTCTCGGCTGCAGGAGGTGGTCAGTTCGAAACCCGCTGCCGGACACCCACCGGTAAAATGGGTACTAGCTTCCCCCGGCCCTGCGCCCGGCTCTCTCAAGGATGTGCGTTTGGAAGAGGCTCTGCTAACCCTGCTGTGCTCCTTTGAGGGCTTAAAGTTTCGAACAAACTAATGACCTGCAAAGGTCGGGTTGACAGACCTTGAGTCCATCTTCATGCATTGAATGTACTTTGTCAGAACAGCCAACCTTCTTTCTTTCATTTAATGCTCCCTTTAATTTCTTCACATATTCCATTATGCCCTGAGGCAATTAACAGCAGTATTAAAAAAAGAAAGCTGTCGCGATGGCGTGCTACGTTATCCCGTCTCGCTTACGTAACTTCGAAGCGTCTACTCAGCTGGCACGCCCAGCAGCCCTAGCGACATCAAGGGGAAGTTCGTGCGCGCGGACGTGTCGCCCAAATCGTTTGCGAGTGAGCACTAGCAGCACTTTTTAAAAATTATTTGTAAATTATACGATCCAACACAACTTTCAAATTTCACTCGAACTTTCAGGAAGAGCACCTCTATGTATTGCGTGCATGGACATTTTGTCACAGGTAGCATTTAAGGCGTCCGTTCATTGCGAATCACACGCTGGATATGTGGGTACGATAGTCGTGTGCTCTTAAAGTTTCTTTCCTGGCGCGCTCGTTTTCTCTCCTTTCTTTTTTTATTTTTGAGAAACGGAATCTAGGTAAAAATCTTCCATTTGTGCAGAATCGCTTCGCTGATGCTCGAATTATTTTATTAATTATTTAAACTGCATGGTTTTACAACGTGCTTGCGTCATTTTTCATACACCCTTTTCAGAACACGTGCTACTGGGGAGTCTAGTGAGTATTGAGCGGAATGGTTGTTCAACAGACATGAAACTCATGATTTGTTTCCTCAACGTGAAGAGAATATAAGCTTAATATGCCATCATTCGCTTTGCCCAACGTCGCTTACTACTATTATTTCGGAATGCATTACGTCTCCGAAAAATAGCCATGAAGCATTTATCTTTGTGATACAAAAATTCTAGTCATGTCGTTGTTCCCACCTGGCACATCGTTCAGATAAGGCAGATGTGCAATTAACAAAGCTTGTATCTTGGCTAAATGGTACATAGCTTCGGAAAGGAAAAAAAGCAAGCGAAGTGAAAAACACACACTGAAGGAAGAAAACGACAGCACAAACGCTTGTCCTGTCATCTCCTTCCTTTCGTGTGTGTTTTTCAGTGCGTTATTCCCCTCCTAAAACAGATAAAACTCCATGCACAGTAACTTATACGCACAAGCTGAACCGCATGATCCGGAATGTGAGAGTTATGTTGTTTCTACGAAGAGAATGACTCGCTATTCAGTCCGGTATCTTCCCTGTAACTCTCTTCATCGAGAGGTGGCGTCCCCTTGGAGGCTTTGCCGAAACCATCGTCTGTATAGTGGCAAATGATCCGTTCTCAAATTTCTACTACTCTTCTGCATAGGTTCATAGTGTTCGAAATCGAGGTAGCAACGATAGATCTAGTACGCACAACCAGTGAGCCCTGTGGTGGCTCGACAAGCACAGCTTAACAGTCTCAAAACTACGGCATAGATTCGTTTTGGCCGTAGTGGCATTTATTGAGCAATATTACAATTGAAATATGATACAGTCCGCATGTCTATGTAGCCAGTAAAGCGCAAATCTTCAAACATGCAGAGCCTACGGACCTTATACCGAACATTACAACACTTTTGTGTTAATAAAATCGCTCCTATGCTAGTATTCTTTTACTCACGTTATATGAACACCATGTTCCTAATTAAGAAGTGTGAAAACAATTACTGAGGAGCTGATATCCCAATTTGAGCTAAAAAAGTACTTTTGGATGGTTGGGAATCAAGGGTATATGAAAGCGAAACGTTTGTGACCAAAGCACTTGTTTACCACAAAACAGTCGCCCATCCGAACAACCTTGCTTACAGGTCCGCCGCATTTTTCGTTCCTTGCCTAAAAGTGATACATCTTGCATCTGTTCTAGTAGCATAGGCCACCTGTTCGCACACAAGTTAGACAAATGGTAACCGCGTTTCACCAGCACCTTAGTTTCTTCAGCTATCTCTGATGTAAGCGCTTATCAATTTCGGTAGAAATAAAGAAAGGAAAGAGGCGAAACAAAAGCATGAATCGCTTATACGAGGGACTTTCCTTTGCAGCGCCTACGGCAACGGATAGATGAAGATGATGTCCAGCGAGAAAAGAAGCAGTGGAGTGAGTAC
>NC_139349.1:40362038-40422038 GCF_055883805.1 Amblyomma maculatum | reverse complement strand
CCTGAGTAGAAGGCGACTCTAGAAATATAATCATGCTGGGTTCGCTCAGTTATCGTGAACCGTTTAGCGCTTGAAGTTCTAGAACGACGTTGACCATATTTTGCGTTGCGCACGCTAATGCTGCCTTCCCTTTTCAGCACATGCGGGTGCCGCTGACGTTGATCGCAACACATTAGGAGGACGAAGGGTCGTCAATGGTCCAGTGCAGTTACCTCTGTGAGCCATCTTGTTATGCGCCACTTTTTTCTTTTTTTTTTTTCCTGGAACGCGTTTCATACTGCAGTGATAGTTGTGGTCAAGCAGGGACTTCATCATAGTCGGCGAGGAAACGAATGAGTCGTAAAATAGGGGGGGGGGGGGGGGGGGGGGTTGAAGTATAAGTGCTCAGAAGCCATAGAAGCTGTCATATTAAATTATTGAGCGTACATTTGGGAGCCCGGACACAACGCTCTACCTTCCCGATTGGCCGGAAGTTTTCTTCGCATTCGTCGTTTTCGAAAAGAAATATGATTATCATGTTATCGAAGGAGAAGACGATGGGAGAATGTTTGACTGATCTTATGACACCGTGAAGCAGAATAAAGTGTGCGAAGGTCCTTTGCAGACAACGAAGCGATCCTAACGTCAGGTGAGGGTATATTTAGAAGCAGGCTATGTGGAAGCAGTGCTCAAACACGCATGCTCATGAACAATGGCTTTAAAATAAACACATACCTTCACTGCGAACTGATCACCCTGGTAGAGTCTCGGTGGGGATTATCCGATTTGCCAGCTCCTGAAAGGATACAGAAAGACGCTTAGCTGCAGGCCATATGTAAAAATATAGCAGCGAAATGAAAATTACTGCTGTGTTTTCAATGACAGAAGAAAGAAACCGATTTCAACAAGCCCACTGCGCATGCGCGCGTTGACCGGAAGCAGCCAAGCGCCATCTTAGCTGCAGCCCTCCGCAACACAGTCAGCACGGCAGGGATGTTCACTTTACGTCTGATGAGCGCTATTATTTTTCGCAGTAGCTTTACGCCGTGCTATTCATAGCATTAAGGTAAAGGTAACGCGTCACTACGGGTTCCGAGGATGACATGGTGATCGCAGCAGGTGTCAATTTGAAAAAGCTTTGCTGTTGCAGGCTTAGTGCAGGGCGATCCTTGCGGCGACGCTCGACTCGTTACTCTGAACTTCGTGTTTTGGCCGTAAATTTCGCGAATTGTACCAAGAGAAGGTTCCTACACAAAACGGTGCACTCGCTGAAGCGTCGACAGAGGTTGCATTGTTTCCACACATTTTGCTGCGCTACATTTCACTCTAGCCACCTATCATTCGATGTGTCATAAAATGATCGTTATCTTTATCTTTTATCCGCGGCCTGTGCGTAAATTAAAAAAAAAAAAAACGTAAAAAGAATCACGAAGCATTTGCTTGTTTAGCCTAAGCCAGGAAGCGAGTAATAACAGCGAGCTATGCCATCCTACTAAACAGAGGTGTGAGATTTTCGCATGTTTGTTGTAGAGTGAAGGAATGCGGAGGAAATCGAGGTTGTGTTGAGGGCGCCAAACTAAAGTTGAGTGGCCAAATCAATTATTGAAGTTCGTGGTAATGTACTGCACCTATGTAGCGCCCGAAGTTGCAAACAGACTCTCTGTTTTAGGCCTATGGGTTTTGCCTTTTGGAGGATTTTAATTGTGTTGCCAAAAAGATGACCTTTGAAGGATTCCTCTTAAATGATTCTGTTTTAAATATAAGCAGATCTTTACATCCAGCTAACTTCCCGGAGTACTGACTTACTATTTTCTCATTATGGGTAAAAATACGGTTTATTGATATTTAAACGTTGTCTGGCTTTTTTTTTTTTTTTAACAGTGATAATAATGAGTGAGACGCGCGTTACATTCGTACATAAACGTCATGTTGCTCAAATAGAAATACTAGGTATAATTTGGGTTCGTTTGTGGGGTTTAACGTCTCAAAGCGACTCAGGCTATGAGAGGCGCCGGGGTGGAGGACTCCGGAAATTTCGACCACCTGGGGTTCTAGATTAACGTGCACTGATATCGCACAGCACACGGAGGGCACGCCGTTTCGCCTCCACTGCGCTTCCTTTTTTCGGGTTGTCTCACAATCCTGCGATTTCGTTCCCCTTTTATTAACAACTTCCTGGTGGGCTATACTGAATTAATCTAAAAAAGGCATCTCTCAGATCATCTGCTACACTCGAGCTGTAGCCTTAACAACGGCCTCCTTTGTAGCTATTGCCCTGTATTCATTGCTTCAAGTGCTTGAGTTTGGGCCAGAATGTGTGTCAAAGAGGTTGCTCTTATTGATAAGCCACACATTTTGCCATCGGAGGTCAAACGTAGCAGGAGGTCTGCAGACTTTGCGCGTTGTGACAGGTGTGTAAGAAAATTAAATAGTGCGAAAGTCACTGCTTATGTCCTCAATACATACATAACCTCTTTCAACAGATGCGATTGTTTTTTTGTGTAAAAGTGAGTTTTTTTTTAACCTCTTTAAAATATGAAGATGGTGAAGTTATCAGGAAGCATTACCTGTACTTGCATTGTTTGCACATAAAAAACTTTTCAAAGACTATGCCGTTTCGCGATGACGAAAAGGCTAAAAAGGGTGGCGTTTTAGGGCATGATGATGTGCCGGTTTCGCCCCTTCGTAATATTTTATGCTGAAGTGCAGGAGATCCTGCTGACGCCATAAAACTGGCATCAACATAGTGCCGACTGTAGTATACTCAAGGCGAACTAAAGCGTCAGTAGCGTGCAAGTGCATGAAACACCATCGCATGCCACACAAAGGCGGTGACATTCGCTTGAAAGCTTTGGTTAAAAAATGGGCTATGATACAAAGTATAGAGTACTGCATCGCTATGGCAAGGATGGCAACTGATGTTATCTTTGATGCGAAAGAAGGACTCATGCGTTAATGGGAATGGTGCATCCAGGTCAGCAACCTTTTAAGGTCTGATTGTGCTTGTCCTAGTCGGCGCTTAGCAGTCCGCCTATATTCAGTACGCAGGTAATACCAAAGGCTTTGCATTACTTTGTAAAATTGTTTTATGAGCTCCGAGCGTTGAGCCTTTCGCTCAAATATGTGACAGACGATTTTGGCATCCTTAACGTTGTTGTTTTCGTTGCTACATGAGATGACCTCTTTAAAAGATGAAAATGATGAGGTTATCTGGAAGCATTACCTATACTTTCATTAATAAGATATAAGGAAGAGTGACGAGCCTTGTACTCCGGTAAAGAGTCTATGGCTGCATGCATACATATATACAAAATTTATATATCCACGTCTAAACAAAATGCAAAGAGAAGCTCAAATAATGGTTGGAGTCTGAAAGTTTTATTTCGAAAGCAGTACTACTGCAGCATGTCGAGCCTTCAGCGTAGCGCGGCCGGTAGCCACGTCTTACTGACGTTACGCTGTGACGTCACACGCCACATGAAACTAGGGTGTGCGCTGGCAGGAGCTGCCAACTTGGGCGTCTCGTTTCACATGGGACGGTTATGTCAGAATCAGCCTGCTAGGACCCTGGCATTCACGTTGCTCCTATAGGCCACTAAGGCACGTTAATGCGGCTTGGTTAAAGAGGGGTTTTATATGTGGGCTGAGGAAGAAGAAAAAGTGAGGAATAAGAACGCTCGGTCACCCGCAGCTAATGCTTTTGCTCAATATTTGGTTCAGCAGCGTGGAACCCTTGTAATGTTTTTCCATATCCCGAACCTCAGCGGTTCTTACCGGTTTCGCAGTTGAATCGAACAGGCTTTGATGTTCTAGAAAAGTGAACATCTTATAACAAGTCAGCGTATTTTGTCCCATTCCTTCTAATGACACGAGGGTTTTATGTTCATTGTAGTTGAAGATATTTAATACCTTTCCCTTATTACTCGCCCGATGACTTCGTTTTTACTGTTCTTTTGTTTCCTTTTGTAATTTTTCATTTTGCTCAACTCAGAAACCCCTCGGTTTTGCTGTTTAAAAAGATAAAAACGCTGTTTGATTTGTTTAGTGTCATTAAGGCCCTGTATTGAAGCGATGCTACTGCGTTTGGCCTTACTGATAATGCTAGCAAAGAAGGTGGTTTCGCTGAACCGATGGCAAAAGAATAAAGTATACATATGCTTGCGGAATCGATGACAAACATGCTCTCATTTTCACAATATCGTAAAAGGGTCGTGTTACTGAAAAGCGGTGTCGCAGTCGCCAGCTTCGCCACTGTTGACTGTGAGGAGTAAGTCCTGAATGTTAGACAGGGCCATGGCTTTTCAGCTACATTACCGCGTGCGTGTATTTGGAAGCACATCACAGCGTTCATTTTAAATACGGCATCATTCGTGCGATGAAAGCGATTAAAAATAACATGACATCCCAGTAAAAGGTCGCAGCATGTCTAATGTCATCAAACTTTAAACAGGAACTTATTTCGTTAAACGAAAAGTTCAAGGTCTTAGGCAGCATAGTAACAAATGACCTTCTGTTCGCCTGCCTCATACGCTGCCACATGGGCCACGGAATGGAAGCTTATATGCTTGCGATGAAACAGGCTTTTGTAAGTATATATTTATCATGAGGTTTTCACTTAAAATGGTGCCTTGTTTTTTTCTTAGTGGAGTTCAGTGTTCTGAAGGGAGTCAAGTTATGGGGGACGCTGAGGTGCACTGAGGGCCACCGGTAATTTCTTCCACCTGCGACATCGCACAGCACGCGGTTGTCTTGCCTTCCCTTCCGCCTCCATCTAAGAGAGTTCACCGGGGCCGGGATCGAAACATTGTCCTTGGTTTGATGTAGGTGAAAAGCAAGGCACCCGTGCTCTATGCGATGTCAGTGCGCGGTAAAAACCCCAGGTGGTAGAAGTTTCCAGAGCCTTCCACTGTGGCGTTTCTCATCGCCTGAGTCGCTTTCGGACGGTAAACTCCTTAAACCAAATCAAATGTTGTTTTAGGGACCAGCAGTTGGTCGCCCTAACCGCTTAACTATCACTACTGGTCAAAGCGGTACGCTACGGCTGCATGATAATGATTACATGCTTCATATCCTTAAAGCAGGGCTTAAGTGCGTCCTAATTTTTATTGCCGGATGTTGTTGGTGTGATCTATTGATGCCAATCACTTGCATCGATGTCAAATACTTGTAAAATTCCGACTTTATGCTACACGTGCTGGCTGCAACTTTGCGAGATTATTTCTCTCTCTCCTTTTTTTCTTTCTTTTTTTTGAAGCTTACAAACGTTACCGGTGTGCGCCAAATCTATAGGAAAAAAGGCTCGTGTAGTTTTCTGATATTTCATGGCCACGTATAAACTTTCTTCAAGATTGCCGCGATCTTGACTGTTTTGATTGCGACACGAGACGCTTTTGGTAGATGGTTCACGCGCAACCGAGCACCGAGAGCAATCTGATAAAATGGAGAGGTTTGCCATATAACTGAGGAACACCTGTGTTCCGAAAGTTGTCCAACTGGGCAACAAAAGCTATCGGCGAAAGACAATGCCCCTGAAGCGGTGAGCTGAGAGTCACTGTCCAGGGTTGAAGCGCCGATCTCACGAAACTCTTCTAGTTCGTATCTGCACTGTATCACTGGCCTGATGCATCGCAGATCTCGCAGCTCTTGATAGTTTTTTTTTGTACCGTCTTCACTCTTCTTTCCGACCTTCAAAACACAACGCCCGGGTTTGTGCTGGAGTGCATTAGAGTAATTATCCCTGCTCACCGTGGCCTACTCCTGGCAACACACTTGCCGGGCTCAGACCACCCCCAGCTGAAAACTTCCCAGGAGCCCAGCGACCGACTGTTGCCGGCTACTGCGGTATTACCTTCCTTGGAGAGTTGGACAGGCAGCCTATAGTCTGGGCCTATACACTATGCTTGGACTACAGCTGTTATATCTCGCTACGTAATCACCTGAGTACCAACGACAAAGCAGCTTCTCCAGACGGCGCGCAATCCTCTTAAAAGTGGCCCTTAGGACGGAGGCTCTGGACGCCCAGTAATCCGTCTCAGAGAATAGAAAGGCGTGCTGTCCAGAACCGAGGAGGAAGGCACAGGAAAATCCGTCTACTTTCCCGCATTGCGCTCGGCTGACAGTTCTTTTAAAGCTGCTCGTTAGCAGCGGAGCTTTCTCAGACAACTCAAAGGGATAAAGCAAAAGTGAAAAATGTGTTACACAATCCTACTTCGAAGATTCATTGTTGCGAAGCGCAAAAAACAAAAAAAGTTATCAGAACCACCTTTGATGTGTTAAAATCACTAGCTGTATAGGTATTTTCATTTGCAGGTCGCAATCTTGGGGCAGTGCACAGAAGTTCAAGAGCACTTTGTGCGTTGTCGCGAGCCAAGATACTGATTACGGATTTAACGCACTATTTTCTAATGGTCGACTGACCACTTCTCTCAAAGGAGATCGCTAGTTCGTTGGTTTGTGGAGTTTAACGTCCCAAAGCGACTCAGGCTATGAGAGACGCCGTAGTGGAGGACTCCGGAAATTTAGATCACCTGGGGTTCTTTAACGTGCACCGACATCGCACAGCACACGGGCACCTTGCTTTTTGCCTTCAACGAAAAGCAGCCGCTGAGGCCGGGACTCGATCCCGCGTCCTTGGGAACAGTAGCCGAGCGTCGTAACCACTGCGCCAGCCCGGCGGGGTGAGATCGCTAGTGATTTCTGCCTTGTGGTAAAGCGCTATATTAGACAATGATTATTCATCCCTTCCGCAAGCATTGTTTCTCGAGAATGCATCTGCTAATAAATAGCATTTGATGAAAGTATAAAAAAGGTCATTACATTTCCAAGTCGCAAACTTTGCACCCCGTTTGCGAGTGTTTGTGCAACGCCTTTAATACTAATGACAGCTTTGCTTCATGCCATAACGCCAAACCGGCAATTTCCTTCAGTGTTGAAATATTAGAGTATAAAAACCGCTTTCGACCAAAACGCTCTTTCTTCAAATAGGTTGGCATACGCAATTTTTAAGAAAGCCCCAGGTGATCGCTCCCGAAACGAAAACGATATTTAAAGCGTTATATCTAAAGCCAATTTAATTACAAATTTTTCTTCAGGATTTTCATCGACCTTCCTGGTCCACCGACAAGTCTAACCTAGTTTTCAAACGCATGTCTTAACATAGAACATCACTGTGGTTCTTTTGCGTTACTCGGTGGCTCTATTTTCGTTAACGTCCTCTTGGCAACTTTTACGTACGGTATGTGGGATAACTCAGGTCCCTAGCGGCATGCAGTCGACAACGGTTCAAGCCAGAGGTTGCACAACGACCTCGCTATTGCATAACCTCGTGGGTGCACCTAGTTTGTGGGCTCTTATTTCCAATTTCCGTGCTGCTCATCGAAACTATTTGGTTTATGAGGTCGTAAGGGCGTTCAGCCACGAACTCTGTGGGCCTTACAACAATCGCAATAGGCGTGTTACTGCTTGCCTGGCACTAGTAACTTGCTGCTTTCGCCTCAAGATGTGCCTTGCGGCAACAACCATGGCTCGCAATTACTCATGTGTCCACCATAAAAGGTGTACTGCTTCTATGTGCGTCTTGCCTCTTATTCGTCCTGGCATCGAGAGCGCACCTTTTTCCTTACATCGTATTATGAACCAACTAGCCCGACAAATTTTTCTGAAGCCTCATTCTAGTACCACGGGACCTTTTTCTATGTGACCAAGCAAGGCAAAATGCCGCGATCACTTGCGCCTGTCTCATAGCTGTGGGGACCTGTCAGTAAAGGTTTAAAAATAAACTGGCCGCACAGACGATGAAAAGAGAAAAACGCTGAACTTCTACGATACCGTGCAAGTAACCTGCATTTCCTGCTCGCTGGTTATGTTGACGTACCAATGGTGCGTTTAATTTGCAAATGATAGAACTGATTGATTTAAAAAAAGTGCAGAAAGGACAACTCCAAAGTACCGTCTGTTGCAGAAGTTTGCGGCCCAACGCGCCATGCAGAGGAGCAGTATCGCTCCCGAGAGGCGGCGCTGCGCCCGCCGGCGCTGCCTGGTGACGCAGCTATAAAGAGTGAGGAGACTTGTTCTCTTCCCCTCATCCCGCGGCTGAGAGCAAAGATGTGCGATATCAACCGCTGGATGAGGGGAAGGGAAGAAGCCTCCTCACTCTTTACAGCTACGTCACCAGGCAGCGCCGGTGGGCGCAGCGCCGCCTCTCGGGAGCGATACTGCTCCTCTGCCCGGCGCGTTGGGCCGCAAACTTCTGCAACAGACGGTACGTGTTTTCGGACAACTTGATACTGCATAATATAGATGAAGTTAGCGCAAAACTTTAGACTAAGGCAAAAAGTGACACATATGACACATGTCTTTCTGAGTATGTGTCACTTGTCTTCTTCTAAGGTTTTGAGCTAACTTCACCTACATTAGAAATGACAAAAAAGGAACGAGCAACGTCATCAATGTTTTGGCAACACAGCATTTACAACGAGAATTTAATGCACAGCAAGCAGCCATGTTGAAGAGAACGTGATCCAGGCGCGTACCTTTTCACAGGTGAGAGTAGTTTCAAAAGCTGAGGAGCCAATGACCCTCTGCTGCCTATGACGGTATGCGCTTTCCTGGCTCTCTTTTGCCGATTTGCCATACGGATCTTCGTTTGTGTACATTCACTTCGATGCTCGCTTGTCAGTAACCTTTTTGTTTCTGTTTAGATTATCCCACACATATACTCATTGTCATAAAGTCTTGAGATATGACAGGATGTGAAAGTTCGTCCGAGAGATATGGGCCCCCGCTTTTGAAACCAAGCCACACGAACTTGCCTGCGTAGCCTAGAGGCAGCCGGTCTGAGTTGGGGCTCAAGGGTCCTGGAAGGCTGCATTCCATCTCAATTGCGAAGCCCGAGTTGGCAGACGCTGCAAACTATGCCCCGTTTGGGTGTATCGTGACGTCACATAAGTTATAACCCGACGGTCAACCGGTGCACGGCTATGTCACCGGCCAACCCTACGAAGTGCGAGCGCCATGTTCGCGGTTTTTCGGTCACAACGCTGACAACTCCGACGGCGGATTTTATATATAACCCGTCATTTAATGATGGCGAGTTAATGTTCTTTATTCGATAAGAAAACAGCAAGCTACGATGCAACATTGCTATCTTCATTGCACTTACGATAGCTATTTATAAAAGAAATACGTTATTTGCAAACGAAGCACATTAACAGCTGGCGCAAATTTGGCGGTAACCTGGTGTCATTGTGCAAATACGGATTTCCTTTACGAATACCGATTTGGGATGATTTGACCTAGAGTAAACTAAACTTATTGCATGCAAGGCCCTAAGTGCAAAAACAGCTTCAAGTAGCCCAAATACTTAAGTTGCCTTCAGAGTTCAAGCTAATTATACCTCGACTAAAGAGATTCCGACCTGTCAGTATTGTTCCTGACGAATACCTTATATCCTTGCTTTTTGTTCATTTCGTTTTATTGCGCAGCGTCTGCAAGTGGGAAGTATAGAAGCAAAAAGCGGTTTTTTAGCCGGTTCAATTTACATGGTGAACACTCCACTCCCATGAGACGCACACTAACTAGAGTCGAGAGTAATCTGCCCGCCCGTCAAACTGTTGGGCAGAGCAAGTACAGCTGGTTAGTGGGAACGCAAAGTAAGATAAGTCCAAGGCTTCTTTTTTTTTTTTTTTTGTCAAGTGCCGGGCTACCGTTTGTGAAGAGCTAACATGCCAGGCCTTCTGCATGACACGAGAAGCGAGGACAAGAAAAAATACAAAGTAAAATCTGAAGAAAAAGAGTAGCCCTGACACTTTTAACTAAAGCAACATCTTTCTTTCATTCATTCGGTCATTAGATTGAAAGCAGTACCACGTGGTATTTTTTTTTCGTAACTAATCACGACGGCAAGACGCGGCTAATCCCCTTAGTGCGTTACTCAACGCTTACTTGACAAGAGCGGCGCGGCCCGTACTTAGCAAAGCCCTTCGTTCGATCGGAGCTAACGCCTGTTATGAAGAACAAGAACGTGAAAGATTTTTGCTTGCACATGCTCCATAACCTCAGCTTCACTAGACCATTCTTGCTAGATCATTTTCGCAAAAAGAGGCATATTTAAAGAAAGGTTTGCAAAAGCGTCAGAAGCACAGCAAAAAGACGAAAAGTCGAAATACGAAAACGGAAAAAACATGAGCAAGAAAGCTGGAAGCCGATCGTGCAAATAGACTCCCTTCCTTATCATGTGCGGCTAGTGACTAAAGACAGCAAAGCCTCACCGCAGGGAAGATGTTTAGGGAAAGAGGGGACAGATTGAAAGCTCTCGGTGATATTCAAGACCAAACGGACAAGGACGTAGCGCAGAAAAAAGCGCAGATGGAGGGAGGGAGAGTAACGCAATGACATACACGTTATCACCAGGTGCTGTAACCGGAGATAAACAGCACTTTAGGTAGAGACTCTGACTTGCGATACGTTCTACACGTACGGAAAGAACACTTTATAAAAATGGCGCTTAGTGTAAAAAGGCACAGCATGCAAAGCGCTTTGCGTTCAGGCACCCTCTTGCAACTAAAAAGAAATAAAATTCCGATCCGAGGCATTAAACAACAGCCAGCAAAAGCGCTAGGTGTAAAAAGGAGGACGATGGGATGAGCGCATGGCGGTAGATGAGATGCAGAGCGACGAGAGGAGGAGGACGAGAGTGGTGCGCATTTTTCGCGCTTGCGCTACGAGGCAGAACGGCGATGAACGGAGGCGGCCCTTTGGTGTGAGGCGACAGAAACGCGCTGCCACGAGGCACGCAGCAAGAAGGGGAAGGCAGGCGGAGTGCTGGCTGTAGCTCTCGGATAACGAAGAGAAAACGCCATGCGGGAAAAATGCCTGCGAAAAAAGGGGGAGAGGAAGTTAAGGGCGAATGAGCCTTGGGGAAAAGGGGAAACGAAAGGAAGATGGCGAGGAATAAAAGAGCGAAGGCATATTTTATTGAGCCTCGAAAGAAAAGGGGAAAAGGAAAAAAACGCAGGAGAGTAAGGGTAAGAAGGAACGTGAAAATGAAGAGGCGTTAGAAGGAGCACGAAGAACGAAAGGGAATGAGTGCTGCCGGGGGGGGGGGGGGGGGGGGGAGGAGAGGGAGGTGCCCCAGTGCTCGAGGCAGGATGAGGCACGGGGAAGGGCGAGCACCACCACTGCCGCCGCCACCGCTCATGGCTCCCTAGCCGGCCGCCTTGGACCATCGATTCCGGAGGCCGCCAGCGGCGGCCCGACGACAATGGCAGTGCGCTGGTGCCGACGATGCGGCTGCTTGCTGCTGCTGCCGCCGCCGCTTTCTCTGCTCGCTCTTTTCCGTCCCACGCCCGGAGGGTGGCCCGGGGGCGCGCCCCAAATCGCCCCCGGGGTTCCCTTTTCTCCATCCTTTTCCCTAAAGCGCAGCCCATGTAGGTTGAATGAAGGCTCCCCAGTGCGCTCTCCCCTCTGCCTCCTGTCTGTCTTAGTGCCATCCGAGTGCCTTAACTTCCAACGGCATTCTTGGCAGCTCCCAGAAATTCCTCTCTCACCACCTGCTTCCCCCCCACCTCCTCGGTCTCTGGTTTCCCTTGCTCGTGACTAGAACTAAGAGTCGCCTAACTCACGCAAAGGTGGTTACGCAGCCAGAAATATCTGCCTCGTGCGTAGGTTTTCATTAGCGGCATGCAAGCCGAGTTGCTGACCCAGCGCCTAATCTAAGTGGCAACTCCCCATTTCCTCCCTGCACTTCGGCCACTTCCTCTCTTTTTCCCCAGCACTTTGGCTTAGGAAGAAAAACAGCTTTCTCTACTTATCCCCTAGATACAGGCGGTCTTCTATCTGTTCTCCTTTTTATTCATCTCTTAACAGCAAAACGTTAGCTTTCATAACGGTCTCCTTATTTCTAGAATAAAACGTTTGGGTCTGAGTTGGCAGCGTCTTTTCGCTCACTTGTCACTAGGTGCAAACAATATTAGGCGAAATAAAGCAGGTGTGCGCTTACGTAGCTGCACTTACTGTGCATACGGTGAAGCGCGTGCGCTGAAATCAACGTCTGTCGTCTTTATTAAGGAGTCTTATGATTATAATGCCTTTGTTTCCCTCCCTTTTTCATCAGAAGGCAGCAGCGCGCCGAAAAAGGCAAATGTGTTCAGAGGCCTATATATTATGTCTTAGTAGCTGTGCTGCTATCGTTATGTTCTTCGCTGGCGTCTGACTTAACCATTGGAATATTTAGCCAGAAATAAAGGGTTATAAAATTTGAAGACATCTTCTCCTTGGCCTTAGACCGTTGGAAGTTAAGGCACTCGGATGGCACTAAGACAGGAGGGAGAGGGGAAGAGCGTACTGGGGAGCCTTCATTCAACGCACACCGGTGTACAGCGGAGAAGGACTTCATAATGATGCCCTGCAGTCACAAGCAACATTTGAGTTGCAGAAATAAAATGCATGCCTATAGATGTGTATTAAGGGAAGTAAATTTAAGTGAAACTGCAGCTATAAACAAAGAAATATGGCTGGAAGAGAATTTCCAGTGATATATATGGCAGTTACTCTTGAAATAACGCACCACGTGAGGCTTACGTGGAAGTCGCCTTCTAGTCCCAGCGTGTCAGCCCTAGCAATCAGAGGTGTGACACCTATACCGTAGTAGTAGAAGTCGCCACTGCGGCGGGTGCGGGCCAGAGGGGACGAACATGAGTTGCGTACTCGAAGCAACTCGAAGCAAGCTTTAATTGGCCCGAGTTCTTATACAACGATAATTGGCAATACTCAAATACAACCACCGTATCGAGCGTTCACGTACGCGGGTTAAAACCCATCAAAAAGAAGAAGCTATGTGAAAACGAGAGAGGAACGTTCTGGTCACCAAGCGTGGCTTCGCTCTGACGGCCCTCGACGGTGAGTGGGTACTATGACCGGTTGACTCAGGTGACGTCGGCGGTTTTCTGAGCAGAAAGTCTGAACCGTGCGCGTGAGCGATCTTCCACCGAAAGACCCGAGAGGATCGCGAGGTCGTGCTTGTCTCGGACTGTGGAGAAGAGGTCTCCATGTTATGCTGGGAGGAAATAGAAAAAACCCGCGGCCGGCGGCGTCGCTGTGGGAGGCGGCCGGTGTGCCCTCCTCTCACCATCCTTCCTAACAGAGTGCGTGTAAACTCGAGTGATAATTACGCGTGGCCATTATGAACGGACACGGGATTCACGTTATCTCCACATAGTAACATTGTTACAAAGTAGCTAGTGGTCCGAGATGAAACGTCATGTTCGTGTTTGATAAAAAGAAATCATAAGGTAACATAGTTGCGTATTTAGAACGGCAAAACTCTTGGTAGAGAAGAATAGCGATGGGGTTATGCATGGCTAATATTGCCTATGGGGAAGAGATGATCAATGCAGTAATTATTGTTAGGAAATATTTGTGAAGTGTTGCAGGGTGTTGCGCAGGGTTTGTATAGAAACATGTACAGACAACAATAGTACGAACTGTTCTAACGATGCTCTAACAACATCTGAAGTTATTTCCGAGCTTCATAACAGTGACCCATTCTAGCCGACATGTGCGCGTGAATTCGCACCTTATTTCAAATGGCTGGAGTTAAACAAGAATCAGAAAAAAGCTACCAGGTCTTATACACAGACTTGAAGATTAGTTGAAACGATTTGCTTCGGTGGTTATTGTTGCTTTGATTAGAAACTGACATTCCGAGAGACACTTACACAACTTACACACACACACACAAACACCTTCAGCAAGGTGTTTGTGTGTGTGTGGGAGGATGACTGATAAACCGATAGGTGTACATCAAAGCCGGCATACATCTTTGATATATACCGATAGGTATCCATCAAAGTTGTTTTGATATATACCGATAGGAATGTTCAGGTTTGGTGGCTTACAACAAACATACAGACGTTGGCTTTTAATGCAGGAGACTTACAAGGCGCACCCCTGAACTTCCCAGATGTTTTCTTCAATTCCCCGAGTGACTAAGCATAACAACTAACTGAATGAATTACGATAAATGTGTGAGACCGCGGCATAGTAACGTTGCCACTAATCAAAACTAAACTTAAATAATTAAATGTAATTAAACCCATTCGTATAAACATGATAAAATTAGGTCAGCCATAAAACTATGAATAGGCGTGCCTACTTAAGGGTGACTAAGACAAAGGGTGAGTACTTAAGCCTATTAATAATATTGCTAATTATGCCTAACAATAATCAAGGCCAACCTTAGAAATTGCAAATAGGCTCACCTTTTTAAAGCTATTTTAAAGTCAACGTAAAGCTATTTACTAAAACTAGAAAACGCGCTATAGCAGCAGGTATTCCGTCGTTCCTCCCCACAAAGCAATAAGAGTTTCAATAACTCCGAAGATATCGGCGATCTAAAATTACACTCCTCCTATTCACCCTAAACTCAATATAAGGGGCGACCTAGAAGAAATTAAGAAAACAAGTGCCAAGGCTGTTTACGAAGCCCCATCAGGCCCACGTCACATGGGAACGTCCAATCAGGGGTTTCACTCAAAGCCCAGTTTAGGTCATCAGCAAGCGAGGTTCGGGGAGGTGTCGCAATAGTCAGTGGCGAACTGCCACCAGGAGCAATCATTTATTTTTTTTTTTGAAATAAAGACTCCGCTCAAAGCTTTTAAATCTGACTCGAATACTCACAAAGGCCATCTCTATCGATTTTTTACGTTAGAGCACTACCGCTATCAATATTTCAGGTTCATTTCAAGGGTAACTGAGACAGGCATGAGTTGTTAAGCCTATTTAAGATTAACGCGGGCTAATTTGGTGGTGGAAACCTAGATTCAGTTAATAAGCCCAAATTTGTCTAAGTACCTCATAAGGCTAATTAGGCTTTCCTGAGACTAATACGGGTAAGTTAGGCCTAGCTATGCCTACTTAGGCCTAACTTGAGCTCGAAGTCGCTTTCATTCTCTATGTACTGTGCTTAACGACGCTAAACTAACCCCCTCCACTTTTACCCCTGATTACCATAGCTAACAAACTGTTAGTTTTTAGGCGAAAATACGCTCTTTTCTGGATGCAAACTGCGTGCTCTTTTTCTTTCATTGCGGTGTGAGCAGGTGTAGTGCTATTGCGCATGTCCGAGAATTAGTCACGAGAATTGCGGCGCCGGTGATATGATCACAGCATCGAAAATCAGGAAGATGAGGGTTTAAGAAGGGGGTTGGAGGGACGCTTTATTGTGCAATTCTTTATGGAAGGGATTCCAAAAGAAGCTCGGTTTGGGTTCGAGCATGCTGCCGGCGGCCCAAGTAAGCATTGGGCCAATCGCCGACAACTTAAACGAGATAAGGGGCCCCTTATGAGCATTGCTGCGACAGCTAACGCACGGTCAGCCTTGGAAGGAAGGACTACTTTACATGGATGGTTACAATGTATGCCGCTCGGTAGCATACCGAATCCGTATTTATTAAAGCCACCTTAATCTACATCAACAAGATTTAGTAGTCTGCCTCCCCTCTGTTTTTGTTACGCAATATGTATTGCATTGTCTCTCTATAGTGGTTATATTTTTGCTCCTCATTTGCATTTTTGCCTGAGGCAAACGCCATTGCCTTTTTCGGTGTATGTATGAAGTAGGTTTACTACTGACGTACCAGGTTCGCACGTATACCTACTACACATTAGCGCAACCATGAAGCGCTTACAGGGCGAGAAAGTGCTGGTTACTCGTTATGCCAATGGATGGTGCTACGGGACCTGTGGTACAGCTTTGGCCGGCGCGCACATCTTGTTATTGCTAATAATGGTCTTTAATGTAGAAAGTAGTGACATTCTTTGGACTTTGCCGTCAGAACTTCGATGCTCATACTTCCTCCTGTCGCCTTTCTAACCTGGTATATTCCTGAGCGAAGGCTGCTCTTCTAGCCGTCGTCTTAGAAACGGGAGTGTGTCATTTTTTTTTTCACGGGGCCATTTGCCTACCGGCAGGCTGTCGCCGACGCTTTGCAGTAAGTAGACCATCTGCTGTACTACTGGCCGGAGTTCTTTGTCTCTAAAGTGCGCCACGAGCAGCGAGCACACTAAGCGGGCGAATGTCCGACCAATGCGCCTAGTCTACAAAGCGTGCCTGGTGCAACACGACAGGACGAGTGCGGAAGCGTAGATGAGTGCCATTCAGGATTAGGGGGCATTAGTAATGACTGTAACTCATACAACGCTGCGACATCGATTTTAATGATCGCCAGAGATGCGCGCGTGCCTCTGGGGCTGTTGGAAAGAGCGTAGATTCCACCGTGCCACGAGATGGATGGCTTCCTCGAATACGGGACTAAGAATACTCCTGATGACGTAAGCTTTTATATACTGGCAGCACAACTTGTAAGCAGCTGGGATAACCCGAACAAATTTGTCTGGATTCGCTTTCGCTTTCTCTTTCCGGCTCGTTTCTGTTATCCTTCCGTCGACGCCGTGCTGTCCGTCTGCCGCGTCAACAATTAGAGCTAAAAACATTTCATACTTAAAAAGCTCGTCGCTTCCTTTCGTTGCAACTATTTAAGTTGTTACCCGGTCGAAAAAAAACTACAAAACTATGTTCAGTATAAGACAAAATACTCTGTAGTTCTGACATTTGCGACAAAATTTCTACCCTAAACGTCAGGTTTCGGTAGTTCTATAGTTGCTGCCCGTGGTACTCTTTCTTTCTGAAGTACTTTTCTGTAGTCCGTAGATCTGTAGTATTTTTTTGTTTTAACTACCGAAATTCCTGTTGTCACAGCAGGTTGACTTTCAAAAACTGCACAGACATTTTGTCGCGACAACAAAACGTTTTGTGTAGTTTTTTTTTTTTTTTTTTTTTGTGGACCGTGATCAAGTACAGCAAATGCTACTACTTTGTACGTATACGTACAAAATATATCGCATGTCCCCAATTTATTTTCAGGAATGTTTCACGTCCTAAATATAATAATGAAGAGTCCGTTCTCATTTCATGCAGGCAAAGACACCGAGCACTGGGCCTTGCTGGTTGCACATGCTGCTTTTTGACGCGCTAAACTCATTACGAAATGTAACGAACCAGATTTGTGGTTTTCATCCTTCGCTTCTGTTGGTTTTTTATACATCCTTGTAACCTCGTGGCGCGTATCATTCTCTGTATTAATGTTAAAATACGTTTCATAATAAGCAGTTGTCAGTTCGCGCTTGGTTTTATCTGGTGTCCAGTTTGTTCCCCTTTATTAATAGTTTAGCGCATAAAAAATGCAGCAGCTTATGCAAGCAGCTTGCAGGCCTTGGCGATGAACATGAAGTGCGAGGTGCGGTCATCAGGTATTAGGACCACGTACCAAAATTTTGAATGAACGCTAACATCATTTTAATGCACAAAAAAGGAACGTCAAAAACTCGAATAATTAGAAACAGATCACTTTAGTGCCCGTTAGGTACAAGATATTAAATACGATAATCGCTAGTATTATCAAGAAAATCTCATAATTCAACCAACCAAAAGTCCAGGCAAGCATTCGCAAAAGCTATTCGACATTAGATTATATCCGCACCATGTACCAAAAAAAAAAAAAAATGCTCGGAATATCGACTACTTCTGTACATAGTTTTTGTAGATTATGAGAAAGGATTTGTATCATTCAAAGCCTCAGCAGTCAAGCAGGGATTGTGGAATCAAGGTCTAGATGCGCCATTTGTGAAATTACTAGAAGGCATATATACTGGTTGAGCAGCAACACTGATGTCTACCTATATAGGCCTTTCCCCCCTTTCTGTTTCCTCATCCCATTTTAAAAAAATCTATTTGGCAAACTCTTGCACGCGGTCGTCTTCATTTTTAGTTACTTTCTTGCGTGCTTTTAGGGTTGATCCCCTGGGGACTGGCGGGCAGCCACCGAAAAAAAAAAATTGAAAAAAAAAAAAAACGCGTCGTGGAGAACAGACCGAAACCCTGTTCACCAGTCTACGCTTTCAGTGGTGAAGCCGGCGATGGTGGAGGCTTGAAACCAGAGTGGCTAGGATCAGGGACCATTAATTCCGGCCGCTACACGAGCTTCTGTCGGGGCCCTCGCGCAGCGCCGCAAGAAGAAAGCAAAACGCGTGGCGGCCGCCGCCCGAGCTGCCCCTGTTAATCTTGGGTCGACGCAACAAAGGACTCCAGCGGCAGCTCGTGGAGTTAGCCTCGGCGGCTGGACCGCGTGGCGCGCTTGAGGGAACTATGGCTAGTTTGTCCGCTTCTCTGTATTCTCCGCGCGCAGCCCGGGCCAGCATGCTGAAGCAATTGGCGGCGCGAGCGCGCTGGCAAAACAAAGGCCCCTTGTCCCACGAGCGACGAAGACAACGAAAACTGGGTCGGCGGAGCTGCTGGCTCACCATCGATCGAGAATTGTTTCCTCGTTGAGACTGCTTCTGCTGTTCGTCCCGAAAGCGTTGTTGTGGCTGCCGTCTTTGCTTTGTTTTCTGGCTGCTTTGTCTCGTCTCCGTTGTCGGCTCCACTGTCGGCTTCGTCGTCGCGCGAATGACAACAGCAAGCCTGTTTTGTAACACCGAGGCAGCGCGCCGAATAAGACAAACGCTCTTTTATAATCGGCGCCTTAATGCTGCGTTCGAGCACTGAAGGAGCTGCAGTTTTCGCGCTAACACATGCGCACGGACCGGAGTTTAACTCAAGATCAAAATTGTTGGAAAACTTGCGGTGCTCGCTTTGTACGACAAAGGCGATCAGATGTGAGTCAGGGGGGGGGGAGCGGGGGGGAGAGAGGCAAGGAAAGGGATTGGCAACTGCTTTTAAAGTTTATAATGCTCTTGGCTCTTCGTTAATGAAAGAAATATTTCTTCTTTTTTCGCGCTTCCGTGCGACAGAGACAGCAAGCTCGTTAGAAAATGCCGCCTGATGATCTCCTTTCGCCGTTCGGTTCTCGAACATGGCATGACAACTGGCCGTATTTTGAATCTAGCCGCCGAAGCGAGCTAACGATGTTTAAAGGACTGTTATACGCATATATTCAAGAGTATTTGTGATGAAGAGTTTCTGACAGTGCTCGTACTGCGAAAGAGTTAAAGCCGTGCCTTCGGGTAAATCATATCCATACAGAGAATAGGCGTAACTTATTTAAGGTTTCTATTGGTGCCAGTGATAGTCAGTACGATCAATCAGTATTATATTCGCCTTTTACAGTGGTGAAATTAGCTAAAATACCAGAAGTGGGATTCATGATATACGCAGATGATGTCACGATTTGGTCTGTTCATAAACAAATTGAGAGACAGAGTCGGCATCTGCAAGAGGCTTTAAATACCATAGATGAGTACGTGCAAAGTGCAGGCCTGGAATTATCACCTCAAAAGTCCAGTTACATTCATGTTGCCAACAAGAATGGAAGAAAACAATTGGCAACGCAAAGAGTCTCCCTAAAGATTGGAAATCAGGCATTGGAAGAGGTGGACGAGTTGAGAGTTCTTGGCCTAGAAATTCACAAATCCAGCAAAGGAACACAGTGGCTTCATAAGGTGATAAAAGTAGCTGCGACTTCCTTAAACTTGATAAAACGCATTTCGTCTAGGGGAGGAGGAGCTCGAGCGGACATGGCAAGACGTCTTGTGCAATCAGTGTTACAGCCGGGGATACTATACCAGGCCCAATTCCAAAGACTCACGAGGCGGCAATGGGCGAAATTGGAAACAATAAATAGAAACGCAATGCGCACTATCACAGCCTTACCAAAACTTACCCCTATCCCTATTCTCCAAGAGTTTGCACAGATAAATACGTTGACAGAATTAATTGAACAACGAGAGGCAACAAGGGATACGAGGCGAAAGTACGTTACGCCCATAGCATCCTTGTACAACGAAGTGGCAGTTCGAACACCACCAATGGCTGACGCCCCTCCGTGGGAATTCACTACTATCACGACAAGACCACTCGGCTTCGTCGCAAAGAAAAGCTGGCATCTCGACCTCTGGTTGATGCACTTTCAGGTACCTTAATTGCATATACGGACGCATCAATTATAGAAAATGGCGGTAGAACAGCAGCTACTAGTCCAACACACAGCGAACTAAGGGTACGTAAAGAATATCTTTTAGAATACCCGGACCCGCTTGTGATGGAACTCTATGCAATCCGCGATGCTATGGAGGCCATAAATAAAATAGATTCGATAACAGAAGCCCACATCTATACAGACTCCTTAGCCGCCATAAAACAACTGAAGAAAGTGACGAAGACGCTATGTGTTACCCAAGAAATCCACGCACTCAATAAAAAAAAAAAGATAAGCATCCAGATACATTGGACACAAGACAATGCTGAGAACGCTGAGCAGAGAAAAGTTGACCACCTCACACACGAAGTTCCACACACTAATGCGCCCCCCACCAGGCTCCCTTTCGATGCCCGCTCCGCTGTTTCCGTTTTAGCATCCTCTTTAAGGAAAAGTACACGTGCCCTCATTCCCCCGTGTACATTCCCACTCCCTCGTAACTTAACGAGATTGGAGGAGGTTTCCCTTAGAAGGATAAGAAGTGGGGCGGCCCCTACCCCGTCGGTAAAATGCCGATGGGAATCGCAAGCTGATACCGGACCAACCACATGCTCAAAGTGTTCCACACCAGCTGCAGAAGTGAATGTTCGCCACCTGCTATGGACTTGTGCAGGGACAAGGGAATCAAGGACACAGATTCTGCGCGAAGTGGGTCTAACCACAACAAGGGAAGAGGACTTTTCTAAATGGCTCACCGACAACGCTAAGAGCGGGAGCCTGCTCCGGTTCCTCACGGAAAACCATTTACATGAGTTTATATAATATGCCTTATGGCAAGTTTGCGTACAAAAAAAAAAAAAAAAAAAAAAAAAAAAAAAAAAAAAAAAAAAAAAAAAAAACAGTCAGTCAGTTCAGGGGACCCTTCGTGAAAAATCAATAGCATGGTGCTTAATTTCTGTCTTCTACACACTACTATGGCGCCATAATAGTTTTACATTACTCGGTAATGTAACGCGCCCTTTCTTGCACTATGTTTCTAGCTTGCTACGGAACAAATTGCTGATATTAAACCATGACGTCTGAATTGATCAAATTCATTGTGCTTCGGTCTACTGAGTATTAGAAGAAGGAAATAAACAAAGCTAATTCGTTTCGAGAGAGCCGGCTTAATGTAGCGACTTTTCTCTGTAGTGCACTTACAGAGACACGGAATAATAAGAAACAATCTTTTGAGTAACTAGCACGTTTTTGGTCTAAGCCAACTTCCAACACTCAGGTAAAATAATTCCATTCAAAACACAATAATGTGCCGTTGAGAAGTCCATTATCAACAACTATAATATGAATACGCCAGAAAATAATGAATTCTTAGCAAGAAAGTTCAGCCGCTATCCTGTCTAAAAATTAAATGACTAATTAAAAGTATTGTTCATAGTTTTGACGTCAAGTTGCCTTATATTAAACTTGGAACTTTCCACAGTGGCACGCTTCTTTTGTTTTTCTGTTTCCTGTGCACACTACTCGCATTTTATATAAAAAAGTATGAAAAGTTGAAAATACTGAGCAGAATTATCTCAGGACGATGCAAGACGATAAAAAGGTGATATTCTCCGGTGACAAAGGACACACAAAAATAAAGATGACGACATAAAACGAAATAGGAAAATACAAGTTTTTCTAATAATTTCTTTAATATCGTCGTCTGGATTAGATTCAGAAAGTCCTGGTAAGGTTCGCGAGTGGATATTGCACACAAAGGCAGCAAAACAATTTTAACTTAGTCGCACATCCTAATGTATAACAACCTTGAGCGTTTGTTTTACTAACACTGATTTCTACAAAGGGAGATTACCAGAAAACCTTCGTGGAGCTCTATGTTCACATGTGTTGGAGCATATGAATCTCTTCCATGGTTATGCAGAGTCTGAAAAACGCAAACTTAGGTTATGTTTATTAAACGTTGTCAACTGAGTTTATAGTATAAAGATGTGAATTCATCATACAAGCTGGTGAACCGCAAGTGCAAACCACTGTGACTGGTAGCTCGCACTTAAATGGCGTGTATTGGCGCCTTTATTACAGTTTTTCTGTAAGAGTCTATCTGAAATTATCTCAACTAGATAAACGGACGTTGCGAACGGCGTACAAAAAAGACCGGTAAAGCGAGCATAATAGTTTCAGCTTGATTATCGTGACTTGATCAATGACTCTGCACCTTGCTGCACTATGTATACGCCCAAGTTTCTATGAATGTCTACTGATGTTATTAATCGCCATGATTACAGCATTACTGTCACATACACACAAAAAAAAAATGAAGAGAGGAAGAGTATAGCCGAGCTATACGCCTCTAGGCGCTAGCGCTGAATACTGGAGCTTCATTGCTTGTAAGCTTGAGTAGCCTGGTCGCAGAACAATATGTAGAACGGCATTGGAACGCCATGTTCATGGTCTGCAGTAGTGGGCAGAGTTGTTTGATGTACGCCAAGCTTTTTTGATTTCTCATTTTTTTTTCATCACTCTTTGCACCAATGGCACTTGAGAGGCGCTCTTTCTTCGAACGTAATCGTATTAACAGTAGGAAAGATTAACATGGCACGAGCGCTCGGCGCCTGGCGTTGGCGAAACACGTCGTTTGCGTCAAACGACTTGCGCTGGAATAAATAAGAAGAGAAGAAAAGACGGACGCCAGAAAAGGCGTGTAATGAGTTGTTCGGTTCCGTAGCCGGCATTCCACATGAACCGCTCGCCGCGTGCTTGTGGCGCCTGGCCACAAGCAGCAGAGACGATAGAAGCTGAAGCAAGTGAATCGGCTGCCCGTCGAGCTCGCCGCTGCAGGAATGCCAGCCATTCGGGCAATTAGCCGCCTCCGAGCTGCTGCAGAAGCTAGTGGGCGAAATATTCTTGCTTCGAGCTTGAAGCCCTAGTGGGCACTGACATCATGCTCTGCCTCGCTTGCGAAAGCGAGTCGTGGTTGAAAATTCCATTTGTTGCATAATGCAAGAAGCAAGTATAAAGGCGGCTGTGGCGGCTGGCGGAAGAAAGGTACAGAGGCGCCAGATTAAATGATCGATCGTAATGAGGCGCTCACCTTTGCGTCATAGAAAAGAGAGAAAAAGGACTTTGGGCGATCGGAGCTGTTTTTCTGGCCAGTGGTGTGTACTGACATTTACTACACTTTTCTAATGTTTATGTCCTAAGCGTTGGAGAGACTATGTTGAGCCAGGTTGGTTCGGTAAAGATGTCTTGTAATCATGTTAATATCTACCCTGTAAAATTCAAAGCAGTCACAAAACAGGTTCTACTACGCGTTCACCAGTATGCACGATTTTGTGTCTACATGCAGAAGTTGCTCGAAACCTCATATAAATGAGTGAATCAACCGGCCATACTTTCGATCTACCTTGTTTTCACAGGGGGAGGGTAGCGGGAAGAATACGTTTATTATAAATAGCAATAGACACATTCCAGCAAGCACCTAATCCTACCAAAGCAAAGCGCATACTTGGGAACTCATTAGGAGGGCTAAGCAGGGGCCACCGCAGCCAGTGGTTATGACGTCAGGCGCGACAGCAGAGAAAAGGCAACTGTCTCGCACCGAGTAACGAACGAGGAACGGTGGTCGCACTGTGGCCGCGTGCAGAACGAAAAAAAAAAAAAAAGCGAGAACAGGCCGACTGCTCCGAGTTTGCGTCTCGACCCACCCCCCTCCCTCTTTCCTTCTGCTCCGTGTGATGAGCGCGGATGACCGCTTGGGCTCGTTTGCCCTCAGGGGTGCGGCGTGCCATATACGCGAGAGCGAGTATATACGGCACCCCGGAGCGGATGCAACGCTCCTCGGCGGCGCGTAGGGGAGCGCCTTAATGATTACAAGCCGGCGGCTGCGGTGGCGGCAACGGTCTGTTGGCTAACAAGGAATACGCGAGGGGAAGATTAGGAACAGGTCTGGAAAAAGAGGGGAGATGAAGGGATGCGGAGATGTCGGGATGAAAGTAGGAGAAAGAATAATGGCAGGCAGAGTTACCCCTGCTCATTTACCGGAAAATAAAAGACAGGCCGGAAAGAAGTGTGTTGCCGAACTTAGGAGCGTGCGCCCAAGGAGAATGTGAGGCAGGTGGTTAGCAAGATGCCACAAAAAATAGGGAAGGGGCAGTACACGTCCGAAAAGGGAAACATGCGAGCAGAAAGGGAGTGTTGGTGAAGGCAGAGAAGAATAGGGCTGTCGCCTTAGTTGGTCGAGGACCGGAGTTCACGGGTAACGCAGCACGTGAATGGCTGGCGCCGTAATTTCAGCGCTGCTTCAGAAGGACCTCGTTTGCGGTGGAGACTACAGAGCAGGCAGCGACAAAAAACAATGCCTGAAGACGGCAGAGGATGAGTTAGTCCTTGCGCGCCGGAGATACGATATTGAGAAAGAAAGTGTGAGAAGCAAGAAGAAATGTTCGAAATGGTGAGGTCTGTCAGTTTAACTATAATGTTTGCATTTGAAGAATGAGTATGAGTGTTTATTTAGGGCGAAATAATTCTGGAAAGACACTAGGACAACCCTTGAAGAAAGTAGCAGTTATAAAACACATAAGAAGAATTACAAAAAAAGAAACTTCTGGGAACTTACTGTCACAAAATCAAATAAAAAGCGAGCGTTCTCCGCGCGGAATATTTTCAAGCGTTCGCGTTTACAAGTGAACGCGTAGCTGACATTTCACAATCGCATAATATTTTGGCGAAAAGACAAATTGTGTTGCTGTTGCGTTACACACTGACATCTCACGCGGTATGGGTCAAATTATGAGCACAAAAATGGGTTGCCTTGCTTTAGCAAGGTGCAGCATGGCGTAGAGGATGCTTCAATACTTGCAATTTCCGAAGCTCACAATCACATCTTGAAATTTTCGCGGGCAAATGCATGTAATATTTCATTTCAATCTTCTCACTTATGTTGGAGTCCTTATTCGCTTCTGCAACATTCATTTTTATTTGCTTTCAGCGCTCCCAAAATATTTTTCTTACTCCGTATAGGCCACATCTATCTTGAAATATAGGGGCAGGCATCAAGAATGAAGATTCCTTCGAAAGGAAGGGAGAAAAAGGAAACATATTATACTAATAAGGGAGCTAACTGCAAGCCGTTTATGCGCCTTTAATTTGTCAAACATGCAAATTGTACCAACCTGTTGACAAGAAATTTACTTGCGCTTAGGTGAGCTATGTGGAAGTACTGAGCATAATTTACCTAAAATTTACCGAAGACATACGACATACGAACTACACGTTCTGTTCACATCAGCGTGATTCTCTCATTTGGTGGAAAAGGGGGGGGGGGGGGGGGATGCCAAGAGTAACTGCTACCAACGCAAGCAAAGCATTGTTTTGCTAGACGTTAAAATGTGCACAATAAAGGGCGCCGATGGGCCCGCATTTTGTAGGGAGAGTTAAAGAAGGTTGAAATAGAAAAGAATAAAATGAAACATTGCAATCCGAGGATGTTAGAAATTGATAGCATAGTTTCATCATGTCACATCGGAAGTAAAATGTTCCAAACTTCCTTGCCTCCTGACATTTCACTAGTCACTTAATTATTAAGAGCTCAAATCTGAAACGATGATCCTTTTTGTGTCGTGCCGCATCAGCATGATGCCGTTTTTGTCCTTTCAACTTGCATGTGCCAACTACATAGGGCGCTACGCATGAAGCACAAGGCAACATGCACCGAGGGAAGCGAAAAGGCAGACAGGCAGTAACTCGTCTCGTGTTTCACGAGCCCAGTTCGTTATCGCATAAAGGTCACCTTCAGAAACCAAGTGCCTCGTAAACGAGTTGGTTCAGAGATGGCATTCTTTATTGCTCATCGTGATACCTCTGGGGAGCCCGGCATATACTGTTGAAGAGTACGGTACATTACGCGGCGCAAACACGTACTCTCAGGCACACAACAGGCGCGCAGGTTTCAAAAGCAGTAGGGAGCGGAAGAAGAGCAGTGAGAGGGGGGGGGGGGGGGGCGAAGGGAGACAGCGGGAAAGAAAAGGAACTCGTCGTACTCGGAGCGATCCCAATTTTCTACCAATCCATTTTCAATCACGCGACACTCGAAGCGCAGCGCAGCAGCCTAGCCCGAGTGGCAGACGATCCGCCAGAGCCACGCAACGCCAGAAAGCAAGCAGCATCACGGCGGGACCATCCAGTGTTCCGACGCCTTCCTTCCTTTGTGCATGTGAAGGAGGACGCGGGGAAAGAGACGCTGGTACAATGCTGTTTCTTGTGCCATCTTCTCTGCTTTTCTTGCTGCCCTCTTGCGTGTTTTCTTCCCCTCCTCTTTTTCCCCTCTTTTTTCCCTTTATTCTAGCCTGCTCTACCTTCCCTCTGATTTCTAGCTTCGTCCTTCAAACGGTGCCACCATTTGAGATAATTGCGTAGAGAGTGCATTTGCAGGCTTTGCCGGCACCGGAAAACCAGAGGCGTTTTTTCTCGAGCGCCCCGCACTCTGAGCCCCACGATGGCTGTAGCAGCAGCACAGGCTCCACCACTACTATCGGCGGCATTCCATTGGGTCTCTTTTTTTTTCCCGATTTTTTTTTCTTCTTGGCTTTTGTTCAGTTTGGTGAACTTACTTTAAGACACTTCCTAAAAGCTCATTCCCGGCAGTCCAGACTCGCAGCACCGAGGCCTTGTCGTTGGTGCCTGCATCCGGTGCCCTCGCCTCTGCCGCCCGCCGGTCTTCCGTTGTCAATCAAGGCGCTCAGAAGTCTGTGCGGTGCCTCGCTCGCGTTCACCTGTTTTCGTTTCTGCGTCGTCTGAGCACTTCCCGGAGTCTAAAGAAAGGCGCTGGCTGTCATAGACAGTCTGCTTTGTCCGCGGGACAAACAAGCACCTATCTTTCAGAGCGCACTCCGAAGAAAATCCCAAACAAAAGGTGTTTAAGAGAGTGCTCAAGCGCTTTTCCAAGGACGAAAGTAATTTCACTAATGATAAAAAAAACTAAACAAAAAAGCGGACGCATAAATGATTCTTTGCAGCAGTGCCCTATTTCGCCCTTGCCCTCCCACCGTAATCAAAAAGCGGGTCCTCAGTGATGCCGCCTTCACGAGAAAGCAAATGCGAAAGTCCCTCCTAAGCATACTTATAAGAGCGCTAGCAAAGGTGTCTCTGGGCCTAAAGTCTGACTACTTTTTCACTGGAAAGAAAGCAAAAAACAAAATAAGGAACGTCGCGCCACTTTCTCCCGAAATTTATTTCTCAAAGCGCAAAGCAAGCGTCTCCTTAACACGACAGCCCCATCGTGCAGTACATCACTCTCTTTCTCCTCATCTCGGAGTAAAGTGCGTGGGGAAAGTCTTCTGGGGACTGGCACCTACTATCGGGACCCCGCGCTTGCCGCCTATTTTGTTCCCCGGCGTTGTCCGGAAGGCCAACCCGCTCTCCTTTATCCCCGACACTGCGGACGCCGCCGCCGCCGTCTAGCGGGCGGTGGCAGCGTGTCACTCGAGTCGACCGCCTTTGGTTGCGCCGCGCGACTCGGGCAGTTTAATTCTAGGCCCGGAAATTGGCTTCCGACCGACTCGCGCCACTTGCTTCGCCTCCAAGACCTGATTTTCTCTCTCCTTTGCTGTGCCTGAAGTTAACTGTTTGTGGAGCTCTCCATCCCCGCCTCCTTTTCTTCAGAGTGCTCGACGTCTACAACTCCTGCCTATATCACTGCCAAATTTCACTCCAGTTTCGCGAAAGTCTTTTGCCTTTTTGATTTTTATGGATGAATCAAAATTTGCAGGTTTTTTGAGCCTTGAATGCATCAAGACAGAAAGTGTTTACAACTTCTTAAACTCGTTTTTTTTTTATTCTACTTGTTTATTTTTAGCTTTTTGGTTCGGAAAGTGTTGACTAGGGAGATAATTAAACGCATCAACTATGAATCACATAGCTGTTATGGGTTAGGAGAACGAATATGGCATCTTCAAGAGAAATAGCAAAGAAAAAAATGGGCCAGTTGACAATGATCCATGTTAAAATGGAGCACATGCAAACGAAAACTCCTGTCCCTGAAGCTCCTGTCCATGTCATTTTCTTCTGTGTGTCTTCGTTTGTATATTCGCTATTATGACATGGATCTTCCAGGAATTGAAAAGGCGTGTAAGGGGATGATAAACATCTACAATTTCGGGGGGTACAGCAACCATTATGTACCTATATTCACGTACATGGTAAGGCATCTGGCCATCATATTCGGGTAATTTACTTTAAACTGATAAAAACTAATACTCGGGGACATTACTGTGCCGTCTACTGCGCTCTATACTGTTCCTATTCTGTAAAGCCTTTTGAACCTTTGACGGGATGACGAGAACAGCTACACATTATTTGGTCGTATGCCTGGCTTCTTTGCGCATCACGGTTGCATTGCAGACAAAGCACGCTTTACAGGAAAGTGATAAAGCAAGAAAGAAAAATCATTTGTAAGCGAATTTGAGTGTGAGAAGATGGCGAGATTGAAAAGGTGAGTTTGCATGTAGGTTTCGCTATTGCTGTTTAATAACAAGCGCTCATACCATGCTGCTGTAAAACTATCTTCTTAACGTTTTGTCGGTGAATATTCATACATAAAGTTTGTGGCCATGTTCCCAAGGAGTAAATATTTTTGTATTCTCATCGAATGCATAAGGTGCATAGGCGGCGGTAGCAACGATAGCGCTCCACAGAAATGTAAATGTTATGTTTGCTGGATGTGTGCATACCTTCACAGGAGAAATATTTTGTTTATGCAGTTAACACACTTTACCTGCTGATGATGGTTATGATGAGCCGTACATCAGTGCAAGTCACGTCATTGCTGATAAGCAGCCGAAGACGTCATTATGATGAGCATAATACTTTGCCTGAGATGGGCATCCCAAGGGCAGGTAGTTCGTACCTTACGCTGTGCCATCTGTGGTAAAATGAAGCCAAATAAAGAAGCAAGAAGTTCGCAATTGTCGTCATCGTCGAATTGTAGGACTAATAAATATTGAAAATCTACAGCAGCTAAAATAAGTAACAAGTTATGAGAAAGCTGCTGCGGAAAAGCGAAAAAGTAGTATAAGTGTAGTGGCAGGCAGGTTTCGCTGCGACAGATAGGAAGTCCTTTTTCATACTTTGAGACCGTATTGCCTTGTAAAATGACGCAAATGTACGGAGAAAAAAAAAGTTCTTCTGGCCCCTCAGTGCTTCGTTCTAGTGGAAACTCGCACGGTGACTCGAGAATTGGAGACGCTTTACAAGCTACACACCCACTTGAAGCGCGATTTGTCGAAGTGCTGTTTCTGCAGATGCTATCGCACACTCGCCGAAAAGGTCAAGAGCTTGGGCTTGCCGCTCTCCAGAAGATTCAATATGCCTGTCACTCAAGCAGTAGAGCAGAGCACCGACCGCACCGCGAGCGTCGAAGAAAGAACTGCACTTCCCTCACAGGCGGTGTCATGTATAAGCTGCCAATTTTGTTCAAGCCTGGTAGCTTGTTTGTTTTTATTTCATGATCTTATATAGCGCTCTGAACCACTTCATCGCCAGTGCAGCGTAAGTCCACCGAAACAAAAAATACGTAACATATAAAATTCTGATACAGGCAAGCGTTGCAGAGCACGTCCTACATTGCGGGTCTTTCTGCACATGCTCTTTGATTGATTTTATCATTCTGATCTTATGTCTGTGCGCATCTTGAAGGAGTACTCACCACTTAACGTCCCGTTGTTCAAAATAAACAATCGATATTATTTCTGACCTAGAGGATAAACATATTTCTTTGACGGATCCTTCAAAAGAAGACGGGAGCTAAGGGGAGAAAATATTAGTTTTCATGTCCTCGTTCCCTATAACATTGGCCTGTAGTAAAGTTTATTACGGTGAAGAAAAGAAGTCGTTGATTCAAACAAAAAAATCTCACAACCGTAAAGCTATCAAAAAAACGATAAAAAAAAAACCAGCTTGGCAACACAGTTAAGTCAAATCAATTGCTACCTTCTATGAGCCTGTATTAACCCCCTGCGTTGATCGTTGGCATTACCTCGCACTGAGAAGCAGTACTCGTGTTTGACCAGGGCTTAGAACATTGTGCACAAGACTTGAGGTTAAGAGCTTGTTCGTAATTGTGCGTGCACCTCTGTACATGGTTTTGAAATAGACTTTTCTGTGGAACGCATCTTCCGTGAAATTGCTAAGAAAGGCTGGTGAGTTTCAGAAGCTTTAGCGTTTAGTGCCACCTAATGAATATAATATAAAGTGAGTACATCCATTCAGCACTACTGAAACTTAAAATCCAACTATTGCAGTTGCTTACTGGAATGCGAGACCAAGCTGGCATCTTCGTATTCTATGTACAGACGGGTAATTCTGTAGCATCGGCGTTGTGCTAGCGCAAGGCTCCTCTAGATCTTCGCCGTGTATAAATTAACAACCTGGGTGTTAGTAAAAAAATTACCGAACTCGAACATTGTGAGGGTGAATCGAAGATGAATATTTTCTAGAAATTGCAGCGTTTTCGCGAATGGAGTTGTTTGGAAGAAGTCGTAATCATCGGCTACGGTCATGTGCTTTGCATGCATGGATGAAACGATGTTTGACAATTCGCATTTCTTTACTGCTTTTGATATATTTTAACGTATCTTAGCTGGTTCTTATCATATAGTTAGTCACAGTGGCAATTTATGACGTATATAATCTATATCTAATATCTAATCGAGGCATATCTAACCGAGTCATCATTAAGTCTTCCGGCTTGCACTGCTGAAGCTGTGCTCTGAGACGAAAAATGGCACCTGTTACCTCATTTGAATGCCTCTTATGAAATGAAGTGATAGGCTATAACCTCTAGATTTGCATTTTGTACTCCACAGCTATGTACTGATAAAAAAAAAATTGGTTAATAGTGGGCAAGCTTGACGAAATATGATAGGCACCGAACACGGTCGTTCAGTCTCTATCAATGAGAGAGCGGCTTAGCATATCAGATGGGTCCTTTTAACAATATCTGCCGATACTTTCCGTAAGCTGCCCATCTTCCTCTTCTCTCTTAAGAGTGACCTATGACTGACCTGGAGGTGCTGCCTACTCTTACAGTACACCCGCAAATGCACAGCAGGAGTGTCGAAAATGATGAAATGCACTTTTTTGTTTTTATATGACACGCAAAACCACTTATTCTTTGCTGCGTGCTTTTTAGGGAAATCAGCTTCTTGAACGTTGTATTCCCACTGGGAGGCCATTGTGCCATTCAGAACTTGGACACCAACCTCTCGTAAAGGTGTTTTTTACTCGGCGCGAAGGGCAGTAACCATTACCCCAATTGTTGTTTGATTTAAGGTAAGGAGAATGAAAAATTAAAGGGATACACTTATGTCTCCTTACGTGGAGAAATGCGAATGCAGTGGGAGTTTCCCTGCCTACTTCCATTATGAGTTCTGCTCTTTGATGCTCAGTACCGTTACATAGTTGCCGTTTCTAGTAATAAAATTTGCATGAAGTCAAATTTTGGTGATGAAATAGCCATATTTTGGGGATGGCCTAACCTATTTTGAAAGTCAGCGTTAATTTGGCCACACTTAAATCAGATTAGATACTAGTATTCTTCAAATTTGGGCGAAGAAAAATGTCGGGGTTAAAAAATTGCCGAATTTTACAAGTGTCCAACATAAGTGTGAAAGTTGCCATTGAGTTGATCATGCTCAAATCAGGTTAGACACAAATTGTGATCAAATTCCGATGAGGGCAAATATTGAAAGTGAAGGGGTTCAATTTTCGTGTTAGTCCACCCCAGATTGCAGGTCACCGCTGAACCGGTCATGTACGAATTATATTACACACCAGTTTTGGTTCAGTTCTGACAAGGTGAAGTTTGGAGGGTCATATGGACCAAATTTTGGAGATGGGTTTATCAAAATTTGGAGACTACCGTCAAGTTGACCACAGTCTAATTAGATTGGATACCAAATGTAGTACTATTATATTAATTGCTCCATCACACGCTCCGATGGCACACTCTGTCCACGCATTTCGCCGACACACTCTGGCGGCGCTCTGCCGAAGTGCTATAGTGACTCTACTCATGAGCCAAAAAACCCTTGCTCATTAAAAAAAAAACTCCGAACACAAAATAAGCATGTCTGCAAAAGCATCCATCTAAAAGCAGAGCTCTTCAATACTAACAGTTGCGAAACTTCCCATAGGGCCCAGGTATAAAAAAATGGCGGTTTCGATTGGTCAAACTTCGGGTGTATATCAATAGTGGCGGCGCCCGAGGCCATTAATAGAAATTGCGTCTAAATGACAAACTTTCAGATTTTTAATTAATACGCAATCACTTGGAAAATAAAATTAATTGAAGACTTGCTGTTGCAAAAATCTTAAATATAGCAGCCGTATAGTTAATTAAGATGGAAAAGAAGAAAAAAGTAATTTTCCAAAATGCAATGATGACAATTGCAGAAACCTTCTATTGAGCGCTTCTAGACGCTGCGACAATTCATAGATACTCAAAAAAATGCATACAAAAACTAATCACTTTTTGAAGGCGAGTCTCCAGACTGGTATGATTCAAAAGCTCTGTCTCAAAATGCATTTCATTTACTTCCTTACGTTGTAGAGTAATAATACTATAGCTTCCAGACAGCCACAAGGCGCTGTCGCAAACAAGACTTTCCTTTTTTGTTTTGTTTTTTTTTTTTCACTTGTGAATATGTCGGCACAAGACTCGCACTGCAAGCCTGCTTTCGATTTCTTCAGCATTGCTTTAGATCGTTCTTTTTTTTTTCGCTGGTCCATGACTTCGGCTTGTAGCCCAACTGAAAAATCTTCAACGGGGTGGTAAGTCTTCAACTTTAATGTCCTGGAGCTGCAGTTTTCTCATTCTCATTATGAGTTAATTTGAAAGCAAGCTTTCTCACATGCTGCCTTCGCCGTCACTGGCTGCTGACACACGGGCGGTTGCTCCTGTCAAAAGCGTGCTCGAAAGCGAGCTTCTCGACGCCGGAGACCACATGCACGCCTAGGCTGACTCAGCGAACTATCGACTACGGGCAAGGGCAAGATCTTTTAATTTCGAGAACTGCCGTTCTGGCTTTTATGAATATGTGTGAAACTCCCAAGCACTAGCAGATATTTAACGCTGCTTTCCAGTGGAAGACTCTACAGAAGGTTTTCTGTTGTCAAAACATTTCTTCTGCGGACCTATTGACCGTGACCCTGTTGTTTCAATATACATTTCTGCAGTACCATCAAAATTGTATAGTTAAAAGAACAAAAACGCAGTACAGAACTACAGATTACAGAAAACTATTAGCGAGAAAGAGATACCACAGAGCTACAAAAAAAGAAAACTGTGCTGAAAAGTGTGACGTGCCGTAAGAACTATAGAATAACTTGTCGAATTTTTGACACGGTTGTGTAGTTTCTTCGGCTGGGTTCCACTTAAGCGGGACATGTGGCATACGCCAGCTTTCCGTAATTCCCTGTGCTACTTCTATTCAATTTTATCAGTTTGTGAAATTTGAACAGCGTGTCAAGATGAACATGCCATAGAAAATTCTCATCGAATGCATTCGAAGGGGACTTCTCCTATAAATGTATCAAAACCCAACAAAATATATTTTCAATCACCTCCAATATACGCATGTATGCACACTCGCAAGCACACACGCACGTACATACATACATACATACATACATACATACATACATACATACATACATACATACATACATACATACATACATACATACATACATACATACATACATACATACATACATACATACATACATACATACATACATACATACATACATACATACGTACATACGTACATACGTACATACGTACATACGTACATACATACATACATACATACATACATACATACATACATACATACATACATACATACATACATACATACATACATACATACATACATACATACATACATACATACATACATACATACATACATACATACAGGCGTTGAAATAAGCTCCAAGATCCCAGTCGAGAGTAAACAAAAATTCAGTTCAATTGGAAAGCGGGCGCTTGTAGTCTGTTTTTCTTAGCATCATCGTTCTGCGCTGGTTAACAATGAAAGAAAAAAACGTATGAAAAGAAGGAATATAACGATATAAAGGAAAATGTGTCTTCATTAGGGAAATTTCACTTAACATTATTTCGTCATCTGAAAATGTCGTTCCAAGCACGTTCCAAGTACAATTCTAATTAAAAAAATCCTTATCACAATGCAGTGAGCATCATTTTACGTCTTTAGAATAATCCCACTGGCCAGACATCTAAAACGTTGCTCGGTTATTCCGAGAGCATACAAACATCCTCCCTAGACGCTGGCAGTGAATGCAGATATTGTAGCTGCTTACAGCGCAGTGTCATTAATATCTGAGCATTGAAGCACCGTCTCAACGGGGCCGAGTTCTGACGTCGTTGCATTTTTAAAGAAAACAAACAAGAGTCCGTGGCACTCGAGGCTGCCATAAACCTTCTTATAGCTTCGAGTACACGAGGATTAGAATAAAGTTTGCATGAACGCTCTCCTCCGACTGACGGATAGAAAACTGCCGGCTTTGTAACGCGCACAGTAAAAGAGAATCTGAATTTTCTAGCGCGATCAATTTGACCCGTGTTTTTTCTTTTTCTTTCAGCAAATGTTCGTGTGTTTCGAGCGCAGTAAACTATGAAAAGTGCTTCCTTTCACACTTAATATAGTTGTTTTGATTTTTATGCGCTGGGACTAAGGCGAGCAGCCTGGAGGTCGATGGCTGTTTTCCTTATTCCCACAGGCAGTGCCCATCCAGGAGCATTTCGTTCAGTGCCGCTGGGCGTGGCCTAAGCGCACTTCGTTACGCGGGCGCCATCATTAGACGACTAACGGTGTGGCACCGCACTAGCTTCGGTCCATCAATTAACGCAGTGACGCATAGCCAATGAGTCATAATGGCCATATGGTGCCTGGCCCCGCGTATCTCCCTTCCAGCCCACCAAGTCCCCTCTTGATCACACCTTTCCCATTCTTTCCAGGACTTCCCTAATGGGAGGTGGCCACAGGGGATGAAAGCGGGCATCGCAAGGGGACGCTGTGTCGGTTACCCTCAGGTTGTCAAAGCAGTTGTGCGCAGAAATACGGGTGGTAAGATCAAGAACAAAGAAAACTACCCTTTCAAAAGAAATAGTGATAGCCGGAGGCAGAGGTCAGTTCAGTTTCCGGGTCATCCATAATGAACAGGTGACTGGTGTGAGAGTAGACAAACGAGTATATAATAACGAAACTATAGCCCATCGGAAGTGATAAAAAATTAAAGCAATTAACTTTCAGAACCTCTCAAGCGTATAAAGACTTAAGATTAGCACTGGGGCCGCTAAGTGAGGATACCTTCTTTGGTAATGACGACTATGATCATGTTCTTTTGGCAGAGGCCTGACAACGTTGATAAGGTAGATTAAGTGAGACAAAATAAGACGTATATACCTAGCGTCATCTAGCGCAAAATATTCTTAAGTAAGCAGGCTGATGGAATTTTGTGATGAGCGCTTCAGGAAAAAAACCTTCAGTGACTGTGGGGTGGCTGTCCCGCAACAAATATGCGAAATTTTGATGTTTCGTTTTTTTGGAGCATGCAGCAACGTCGATGCAAACTTAAGTGACGGGGTACGTATTTCTAGTGTTAGTGCATCTACTTGGCTAGCTGTGTCCGAGGTTGTGTCCTAGGTTATAATTCTCGTCAGAATAAAATTGATTGAGTAATAACCAATGGAAGAGGCGAAACGCGACAATCGCTCGGAAGAGGCGTGTACAATTCCTACTCGTGCGAAACGTGTTCTCGTAAAGAAAGCCTTTGAGCGATCAGGAAACGTCAATAGCGTATCCAGTTCATGTTGGAAATGTGATATTTGGCCATCTTCTCGCGTGCCGCACGATGAAGAGTAGTTTTCAAACACAGCTGGACAGCAGACTTCCTGTTAAGGAGGAGACTCTCGTACAAACTGCTCCCCGGCTACTTCTACTGAAAGCAGGGAACAGAGAGCTCATAGTGAGAAGAGCCTGCTGTAAAAAACGCAAGGAATTCGGAGAAAATAATTGTTTGTTCTGTACTTATCACTTTACGAGACGAAGCTAGTTGTAGAAAATGATGCCTAGGAGTCGGATGCGGTCGACGAACATCGAGAAAGAAGGTTGTTGGCGGCAGTGTTTCAGCGAAAGGAAAATTTTCCGCAATGCCATCGGCAAGCAAAATATCTACAAACAATTATGGAGCTACACAGCGCATTGTTCTGCGTGAATCTAGTGCAGGATATGCAACGAATGAGCTCACTAAGAGTGAATAGGGGACTATGATTTCAATTTCAACTTCTCTGAATGCAATAACTCATTTTTTTTTTTTATTTACTAAAATGGTTCGATTTGCTACACCTTATGTCTTGCTTTGCCCTAGTTCCGGAGTAAAATAGCACAATTCTGACTTTTTTTATAGAACATGATTATATGCAGTTTTAGTGCTGCAAGAATTTTGAACTTCGCTGACTGCTTAGCCAACATGGTACGGAAGACTGCTGTACAACATCGTCACGTTTTAAAATAATAAAAATAAAAGAAAAATGATTTGGCAAAATTGATTTCTTGTTTTACGCAGCCCTAACCTAAATAAAAGATTAATATAGTATACAGTGTGACATCGATGCAGGATGTGTGAATGTACGATTTTCAGACCTAACAAGAAGAACTGACGCGTCGAGATATATTCACTTATAACCGCATTTCACTGATCCCTTTCCAAGATTTGTTCGAGATGAATTGTGAATATAATGTACGCGCCATATATTCAGAAAACGAAGGTCTTAGCTGAAATATTGTGCGATCGTAATGCCGCTGGATGGTGCAGCAATGCCTGCTGATTTGTTAGGCAATTTGTGGCTATTACGAAAACATCCAGCTGCAAGAAAATTCAGCAATGGTGAGAAAGATAAAATGACGTTCTCTGCAGACATACGAAGCGCGAAAGAAGCAGAGCATCCACGATGCATCTCTTGATAGATCCGGACACGCGAGGGAAGCCCCTTGCACTTCAGGCAATCGTATACATGTCATTCGTCTATGCATGCTCGTCACTGGCCGACCAACATATGTGGCACCAGTATTCGCGATATTGGTATCAAAAATGTAATATGTTCCAGGTGGAGTCACACAATTTCTTGTTGCACACGCCATGCATGTGCTAGATATTTCAGAGGCTTTCAGAGGCTTTCAGAGTCTATCTTGCGACTTGTATTAAAAAGAAAAACATAATATGTACTTGGAGTAGTATGCTTTCAAACAGAGGTTTTCGCAAATATGGCTACCAGACGGTGCGGTAAGCATGTCAGTCTGCAGGGAGAAAGCAAAAACACACACCGAAGACAATACTAGCATAGTAAACTTTTATACACGTCGAAAACCTGACCTGAAAAATTTCACCTCCTGGACTATAACTCTTTCTCATTCACACAGGTAAGTATAAAATTTTTCTGACGTATTTTAAACGCAACGAGACTTTAGTGTAAAAGTGTCTTTCTGCCTAAAACTATCTCCAAGGAAATTTTAGCTTACATCGTCACATCTCCAAGCGACGCAATTTTATACATTCCATACCCAATAAAATCAATAAACGAGGAAAAACAGGCCTAGTATTTTCTGCATACATTAGGCTCATATAGCATTAGCCTGGACACATTATGATATATTTAGCATGCATTTGAAAAAGATAACAAGAACCTAACTAAAGAATAGGGTACTGCGGTCTTTTGGAACTCGCATATTGAAATGATTACGAGCTCAGAGAAACAGTGGTAAACTTAACTTGCAGTCGATGTTAACGTCTTTCCAACGGATCTTAAACGACTGTGAGTGACCTAATACTGCCTTCCACTGTATTTCTTGTCAAAGTTATTAGGTACCTACGCAGTCGCCAACACTCAACACTCGCCTTTGCCACTTGGACGTTCATGTCATCCGCATTGTTATGTGCCAAGCGGGTAATGGCGGCCGCCTTTGTACGGAGATTGTACTCTGCTCGCATAATGTGTATCCTCCATTTGCCTAATTTGCCAGTGCGATCAACACAACATTCACCGCCAGTGTTGCCGAGTTAAGTCCTTATACACAGAAAGACGCTATTTGTCTCATAAACGAAATAACACATAGTAGTGTTGAAGAACCTCCGATCTTAGCAGCTTAATAAGTTTTATCCCAGTCATGAAATGTTGCGTGAAATTGAGAAACGAAAAAGGAAAACGACTTATTTACCGTTTAAGATTTCCGCAACATTTAAAAAACGAATCGAAGGCGAAAATACTGACTTTGGGTCACGACAAAACAGCGAGCATTGAGAGCGAGTTTTTCCACATATTAAAGAGTGGGGAATTTTGACATGACGAATGACGCTTTTTATATTGCGTCCCCATTACAAGACATTGCACGAGAGTTTGCAGGCCTCGCGACGCAGGTTTGTCGTCACCAGAAAAATGCCGACGGCTTTCTCGGACCCGACAGGACGACGCGGTGCCAGTAATCAGCAGTGGACAGGACACACGCACAAACTGCATTGGCCACTTCGCCCCGGAGTCCTCCGAACACGCACCCTCTCACTCTCTGAGCGGACCCACGCCACCATTTGCGACGGCAATTCGCAGCCATCTGGATGGAGTCTCCTCTCCGCGTCGCTGTCGGCGTCGAAGATGTGTTGCTGCGTCGCGCACCTCCGTAATTTGGTCGAGGCCCAGTCGTAAACGGGAATGGCAGGATGCGCTTTGTGATGGTCGTCGTCGCAGGAGCCACTGCTCCGCCATTGCCGCATTGCGTCTGCTAGGGATGGAGCTTTATTTGTAAGCGCCGTTCCAGCAAGCTCCTCACGGATGGCGAAGGGGTCTTGGGGCTCGCTGCGCGCGGAGGTGATGGTGGCTTACACCTACGGCTTGTAGCTGCGCCGTACTTGGACAACGTGAGCTACTGTTCTGCATTTTCTTTTAATTTTTTTTTTTTTTACCATATCTCTCGGGTGGCACTCTTGTCATTCGCTCTTTTGTCTTTGTTTCATTGAGAAAGATTGCTATATCGAAAGCACTATGGCGATTTAGTCATTTCTCGCTGCCCCAATTATCATTAGACTGTCATAATGCACGTTAGGTTATCGGCAACCAGCGTGCGCTTGCAGAAGTATCTGGCCTAATATGGTTGTCCATGCACTGTAGCGGTAGCATTTGCCTCATTTGAACTACTTCTGCAGAAGCACCGATGAACGGCAAGCAGGTGCTTTATAAAGATTACGAGAACCTGTTAGAGGTTGTCAATAAAATAGTCAAACGTTTTTCATATCAATACGCACTCATGCGGCCGCTCACTTCTATGTTATTGCTCTAAGCAGCGCACTCACGGGGATATATTTATATTGAGGACTACTACCGAGTATGCTCAAGACACGTCTTAAGCTCACATTATTGCTTAACCTCTTCTCTCTAGCAGTGAACGAGCAAGCCATTGTTCTTAGTGTAAGCGATTTGCTTTGAAAGAACCAAAGCAACGGGAGGACTAGCCTCTACGCTGTTTTCTACGGGCAAAATGTGTCCGAGGAAATCTAGAAGGACAAAATATTATAAATATATCAACCAATTCCGAAGCAATGCTTGTTGTGCTTCCACTCCTCGGTCTCTAAGCTGGAGTCTGAAACAAGAAATCTGGCGAAATCAAGCGAAGGGAAATAAACGAAGCACGCGTACGACGCTAACGCCAGGCATATAGATAACAAAAAAAGCGGCTATCGGATTTTGGGGGCTTGCATGCAGCGAATGTGACACATCGGTCTTTTTATTTTTTATTTTTTTTCTTCGTTGAAGACCTTTGCGCAGACACAAAGTACCTCCAACACCCGGTATATATGGAGATAAAAGTGAGGAGACCGGTAATCTCCTTATTGAGAGAGCCTAAGCCAATTTCACCTCGAAACGGTGTGAATGACACCCGCAGGCCTTTTGTCAGGCACCCGGGGAATTCGCGCCGACCAGCAGAATGAAATCGGACGCTGAGAAAGTGAGGCCTCTGAAGAGAAGAAGGGCGAAACGGTGGAAAGGGGCGAATTGGGTTCACCTGCTTGCGAGCAAATTGAACATCGACGCCTCTCGTCTCTACAAACCAGCTGCTCAGGCGAATTGCCTACCACCGAAAATTGGTAAGTGGGAGGAATAGGGAGAACAATCCCATGAGCAGCTATGCTATTTCCAAGCTTCATAGGGTGGATACCGGGGAAACAGGCTTGAATAAAAAGGAGATGAATTAATAAATGTTTGGAAACAGGTCGTTTGAATAGTGAAGCCACCCGCTGTATTATAAAATTATTCAGCGGATTCAGGAAACTTTATATGAGGAACGCCGCTTCTATGAAATGTAGCAGAAAAAATGGCTCAGCTTTAAAGTAGGAAAATAGTGTGGTTAAATTAAATTTATGTGACGCGAAAAAAGTTTGTCGTTAGCCTCGATTTATTCTGCTCAGTAAATGTTTTCAACATAAAACCATCACTGGTATTTGGCGCACTGTGGCTAACCTAAAAGTTAGAACCTCGGCAGACAACTACGGTAATCTCGGAAGGTTTTTAAACTCCCAGTGCTTTATGCCGCTGTTATATATGTCATTCACTCTCTAGTTATTAATATTTTAGCCGAAGTCAATAAGCAGAAATATCATTAGTAACGTTCAGTGTATCATGTCATACTTGGTTGTTTTCATCACAGCTATGTACTTCTCGCGATATTATTAGTAGGGTTCACTATCGTGTCAGGATGGGTTACTTTTCTAGGGGTGGTAATTCGATAATTGGAGCCAGAAGAGTGGTGAAATGTCATTTCACTGATGTTGACTGATGTGTGTAGGGGGCCGACACTGAGCCACGCATTTCTTGCCTTTATGTCCGCCTCGTTTTAACTATTGCTGCCCGTATAATTACTTTGACTTTTAAATAAGGACGGACACAGGATATGATGTAAACCGAAAATAACTGATGGTCTGTGACGTTAACCGACTGGACGTTGAGAGAAAATATCTAGAGGGCGGCAGAAATAGAACAGGACAAATGAGATTACATACCATGCGGCACAAGCAGTTGCTGGCAAAGTACAAGGCTGTGGGAGGGACCATCGTCTTGCACTGAGTACAGTGAGCGTGGTGATGACGATGACGAACACATGCATATCAGATTTAATACGTGCTTCTTTGTTATGCACGAGATATTTTGGCTGTGACAAACAAGTTGACGTGGGCCCAGGATTGCATATGTAGACACTCCGTATCACAGCAAAGAAATTCTTACAATCTTAGTTAGCAATATAAGCTTACTGATGAAGGGCACAGTAGTGCAGTAAATTCCACATTCGAGCTATAATGACGAAATTCATTTGGGCCTTCTGTCCACCTTAAGCGAATAGACGGCACAATATTTCGTTTTAGGGTGAAAGCCTTACTGGGATCATGGAACACAATCCCGTGAGCGAGATCTGTGGTAGAAGCTCACCTCATTAGCCAGTACTACAGACTCTCATATACCGAAACCGGCCAAATTCTTCTGCGCCAAATTGGGATAAACCTACCCGGTCATACCTCGGCCACGCGAAATCCTCCCACCACAGTTAGCAACAATCTTCACATTCCGCCTCTTCCCAAAAACACCCACCCGGAGCATAATCGTGAGAGACGGAAAGCTAGAGCCAAGGCTTTGCACAAGCACTACCCTCCTGGCGCTCCGGCAGTTTACGTAGACGCGGCCGAATATTCAAACCGACCAGCTTTCGCATTAGCCGTCGTGGATGGATTCCACAACACGATAGTCAGTGCGTCCATTCCAAATTTGCAGGATTCCCTGCAAGCTGAAGAAGCAGCAATTGCCCTAGCAATCACACACTCCTCTGCTGAGTATATCTTCTCAGACTCCAAAACAGCAATTAGTAATTATGCCCATCGTAAAATCCACTCCCCGGCCGCAAACATTCTAGCATCATCCCCTCCACCGAATCACCTCATCACCCTCCTCTGGGTCCCTGCGCACAGCGAACACCCAGGCAACACGGCCGCTCACTCCCAAGCCCGAGCACTCGTCAAGTGCCAGAGATTGGTTTCTTAACTACCACGACCTCACCGTATTTTATAGAAATTCCTGCCCGCTGTACCCTCCTCCGCATAAATCTCTTCCCAAAAGCGACCAGGCTTTCTGGCGCAGACTTCAGACGGTCACAGTCATGACCCCTTTCCTTCTCTCTATTATAAACCGTGGCGAAACCTCTCCTCACTGCCACTTGTGTCCTAGCACCAGAGCCGACTTTACCCGCGTCTTCCTGAACTGCCCGAACAAACCCAAGCCCCCGTGGCAAGGGCCAAGACATCAGGAGCGATGGGAGGCTGCTCTGCGCAGCTCGCTGCCGGAGGTACAGCTTCTGACAGTGAGCTGGGCCCGAGGGGTCGCCGAAGCTCAAAAGTGCCCGGCCATCTAGAGCGGCCTGAGGGCCCATCGTCGTCCTGCTCCCTCACTTCCCTTTATCCCCCCTCACTTGGTTCTTTTTTGAATCATTAAAGTTGCTACCTACCTACCTGTCATATTTCGCGACGTTCCGTGAGATGTGTTTTTGTCTAGCGTTCCTTCCATCTGCAATTCCACACATGAACGCTATCCAAGGAACGCCACGCGACAGGAGCGTTGGTGTATTGCGTCCAAACACACTTGCCGGAGAAAGTGTGACATATACTGCGCCTTTCTTTTCCTGAAGACCAATCATAATTATATGCAGCACTGCAAACAACGCTGATTAGAGGCAAATTATAGGAGAGGAAGGGTAAGCTCACGCCATTTTCCTCTTACGAGACAAACAATACTGAACTCAAGAAGCTTCCAGCCTTTCCTTGCGTCTTCGCATTGTTGGTAGCACCATTCGATGTGCTCCCCACACGTTCTGCTCTGTGCCATCCAAGGCGAAAAGCTGTATTTTTTTATCGCAGACGCACGCTGGGACGTCATTAAGGACCAGGAGTTCCCCCGCCGCTCGGACGCATTATACGGGCAGCCCATAAAAGCTCGAACAGCTCTCTCAACGGAGTTCAGTTTCAAAAGAGCGCCGAAGCGTATTCACACTGTATCTCTAAGCATACAGGCGTTTTCTAATTTCCATGCTCCCTTTGCCCCCTTTTTAGTTTACTGTTTGGTCTTTGAGGCGAAAGAGATGACCCGCTCAATTAGGGCTCTGCAGCGCTTGCGAAGACACCCGGAGGAGGCGTTCCTCCGAGGAAATGGCTTTGCGATCGGCCCAGAATGGGCCGAATAGAACAGAAGGGGGGCCACAGCAACGGGAACCCTTTATGTGGTCTGAATGGACGCAGGAGACACTCTACTCGTCTGGCGTGAGGAGCTGGTCGCACCCAAGCTTTGTCTAACGAAGCCGGTTTAGAGGCTGCTGGACGGGTCTAAGAGGGCTCGTTTTCTCGGCATGCAGATTGCAGTGTTTGAGGACCAACTCTTCGGAGCACTTCACCTAAAGCGGGTGGGTCGGGCGAAGTTGGGGATCGGAAAGCGTGGAGACAATTTGAGTCGAGAATAGATCTGCCCGCTTGGCTTGAAACGCGGCTGTCGAATTTAAGATATGCACTGCCCCATGGCGTACTTATGCGAATATTGTAATCTACGTGAGCACTATGTCGTGGGGAAAGCCATGACCACCCTGAGATGTGACGTCATTTGAATTCAATGCACTGGTGTCCTAGACAGAGGGGTTAATTATTCTTTCGATAAGCAACTTCCGATAAGTGGTAAGCACCAAAGAATTCCATTAGAGGATGGAGCTGGAGGCATGGTGAGATGTGCAGAAAGTGTTTGTTAGAAAAGATAATTCATATTCTCCACTGCAGCATCCTTTAAACATTTACCTGTCGTTTTATTGTATATATTTGTCAAAGACAACAGTTAATAGCGGCATATATATTGCATAGTTCAGCTTTAACAGTGAAATAGATCTAGAGCGATAGATCAAGGAAGACAAGACGAGTCAGTATAGTGAACGAAATGATGAGCCTGCAACGGGCTCACATGTCATAGCCATTCTATAGTATTTTTAGCTAAGCTCAAAGAATGCTGTTCAAGACTTCATGTGAGTTTTTATTGTTCGAAAAGGTCTTATCTAAAGAATTGTTTGTAGTATATCAGCAGTAAAACTGGGAAAAGCAGATAATCTAGCTAAACTTCGATTTGTCACTGTTGCTGGCGGAACAAAATAAATAAATTCGGAGAGGGTAATGGAAAGATTCAACCAAAAGGAAGCTTTCTCATCCATCTATATCATCTTTTTGTTATTCCTGATTCACCACCGACTACGTAGTAACATCGAGAAATGAAACTAGGAAGCTCTGCCATTGCCTTCTTTCGACACCAAGGGATCTTCTCGCCTCTGCGAGGCGTCGGAAAGAGGTCTCGACACTCCTCTGAAAGCCAACCTACACCGCGGTGTCATAAATCATCCGAGTACCGCATCGACAGTGATGGCCGGTGTGCTTAGACAATAATTAAGGACTTGGAGGGGCCCGCAAGACTGATCTCGAACCCTGTAATCCCACCACCAAAAAGTGACGAAATAAAGAATTATTTGCGCGGCGAAATTCAGTGAGATCTAGAGAGACTGAGAGGATGGCACTCGGGGGCAGAAGAGATCGGAGGGGCATTTCATTTCTAACACAAAAGGACAGCGACTCTCCTCTGTGGTCGGCCAACAACCTCTGTTCTTTTCATCTATGCGGACGTCGTCCGAGACCCCAACAGCGACGACAAAGACATTCACGCCCGCCGAAGAGTGGGGCAAAGCGAATAAAAAGGCGCAGATGTGTAAGAATAAGCGCGGGGCAGGGTGACGTCAAAGAGGGCATCAGAGAGCATCAGAGAGGACAACCAAAATGTACAAGAGAAAAGCGAACGGTAGAAAGGAGAAGTGCCGACGAGTCAAGCGTATATGCGAGGGTAGAAAGCGGAGTGGATGGGAATGGAGCTGGAAAGGGAAGCTAAAAGCCGTCGACTTCCAAAGCAGCGGTCGCAAATGGACCGCGTGCCGAGCGCCGACATTGACAACGCACGCCGAGACAACGGACATCCATCAAACGCGTCGGCGCCGCCGCATTCGCCACAGCCGTGGAGGTCCCTTCCGCGAGCGGAAACTCTGATCTGCCTCGCTCGCTCTTTTGCGGCGCACTCTTGACGCTTTTGAGCTCCCCTTCTTTTCGTCCTCCATGCTTTCCGGCAAGAATTGATATTCTTGGTCATTCTCAATTTATACATATACATTTATATAAGAGTACTTCTGTTAGCAATTGTCTGGAAGCGAGCAAGGGACAACAGTTTGACACCGAGGGAGGTACCAACGCTAGTAGGTGGAGCGAATTTCGAGCAAACAGAAAGGGAAAAATAAAATGCGCGCATGCGGACGCGTCCGAATCGAGGCCGGACGTCCGTCAGCGGGGCTCCACCGTACATACACGCTACATTAGGGCAGCACCGAAAGCGGTAGCGTCGGGGGGCTTGTTTCCTTTCGCACTAGCTTCCTCCTCTTTGCTCCGGTCTCCGGAGTGCCAAAACCACCTCTTCCAGGCTTTTACGCAATCCGGCTGCGCTGTTGTTATTTGCCGCGCACGGGGAATGCAAACTGCAACATTGTGCACAAGCAAACGGGGATGGAAGCAAAGAAATGAAAGAGCTCAACTGAGCAAAGAAGACGAAGAGGAAAGAGGCAGCGAAAAGAGGAGGTTTAGCGGAGCGGGCGGAGTGCCGCAAAAAGCATTTGGGCATAGAGGAATGCGACGCGCTGCCCCCCCCCCCCCCCCCCCCCCTCAGCTCTCCTGTGCTTTCCTCCTACCTCCAAAAGAGCCCCAGTGGTAACATTCTTCTAGTGAAAATTGGTGAAGCATACAGCACCATTCTCGGGCTGCTGGAACAGTTTCTTCTTTTTCCTCCATTATTTCATCCTTTTGTCGCTTTCTGTTCCCTAGCGTTTACCTTCTTCGACGGACTGGAAAAACTGGCTGCTTTCGAACGCGGCATTACGCTGAGTCTTCTTGCTCGACTGAGCGATGCGACGCCAGAGAGCAGCGATGCTTTTTTTTTTTTCTACTTGTTCTTTCAGTTTTGATATTCAGTGCAGAACATGGTTTGGAAAGAAGGAAAAATAAAGGGTGAAAATTGCGCAAGGCCTGGTTTGGGATAAAGGCTCGTGCATGCCGAGGAAGCATACAAGAGGACACAATTCCGAGTGACGTTGTTGGCTCTCTTCGTTCTTTCGGTTTCGAGATAAACAAAAGAAGGCCGTATATTTGAGAAAAAAAAAAATTGTTTTTCAGAGAAGAAAGTTTCTATTTGATGCCATAGTATTGACGCAGGGGTATGGAAACTCGGAATAACTAATGCGACCTTTTATTTATTTATTTTTATTTTTCGCGCGAACAACCACTGGTGTGTACAAAAACATTTCAGCCATAAGACGGACCGTGAGTGCTAAAGACACCGGATGCTAGGGTTCGTTCCACTTTTCCTTGTTCTTTATCTACCTTCTTTCTATTTTTGAAGTAGCAGACATTACTGCCTTGTAAAAACAACATAGGGCAAAAAAAAAAAGCAACAAAACAAAGTTTGGCGACTGCTCCAGTTTCTGGCAGAGGGATTTCGAACGGGGAGCGAAGGCTCCCCAATGTTCGATGAATAAATGTATCGAGCAAAGACGGGCTGGATAACTCTTAACGGGTCGGTGAAGTACGAACGGAAAGAAATCCAAGGAAAAACGATGGATCCTTCGAGACGTGCCATGCTGCGGAGTGCCTCTCCCTGGTCGCTCCGCAAAAATGTCGAGGGACATCGAGAGCAAACACTTCCTCGCTACACGACGGCAGAGAGGGCTTTCTGCGGAGGAAACAGAGACCTTACAAAACTCATAGGCCCGCGAAAGCGAAAACGCGCAAGCTATCAAGGAAACCGAGAATGGAAACTCTTCTTTTGGTGAGAATACAAAAAGTGCTGAAGAAAGCAAACAAACTGAACAATAAGAATTCAAGGCGGTCTTTGTGAAAGCTGGTGATGGAAGAAGGGTTAGTTTCTGTCTAGAAGAAAATATTGACGCGAAGACGGAATGCAGAAAGAAGAATGGTGTTGGCTCACGAAAGAAACAACGAAGAAGAGGGGTGAAAGTAAATCGACGGGCCTCGGCTAGGAAAGGAATCAATAAGCACGAAGGGGCACTGCTCGGGCCCCACCGAGTTTCCTGTTTGGTCTGGAAATCGCGTTTCCACGTCCCCTTGCAGCTTCCCTGATGCTTTCTCTACCCTCTCGCCGCCACTATTTGGGATCTTTGAAAAAGCTTTTCTTCGTAAGGCTTTGTCCGCCCGCAGTGCATTCTTGAGGACAGCTTCCTGTTCTCTTATTGATAGCCTTTTTTCGTTGTACTGCTTCTGGCCAGCTGATTGAGTCCACGGAATGATATGTGCTCTTGAAACCTTGACAGTCTTCTCTAGAGTAAAGTGAAACGTCCAAGCTGCGTCAGCCTTCCAGGGGGAAGGAAGCCCTTAAGTTATGGCACGGTTCTTTTCTAACGCATCCCGTGTAGTCATAGGCGACTTCCCAGGAAAAGAAGATACAGCTGATGGCTGGAAGTCTGGCAACGAAACATGCTGCAAGGGGATTTAGTGTAGATAAAATATTTAGCACCCCTCGTACTACGACGCTCAAACGAACGTCATAAGAACATACCTAGCGAAATTGTTCTCACCGGAACCGAAGCAACAACGAGCGTTGCGTTGAAATCTCTCTCCCCCCCCCCCCCCCCCCATCCCTTTCATCGTAGCATGTGCATGTTGATGCAGGCCGCACAATTCACGTGGTGATTTGTCTAAATTGAGGACAGCTTAATATTAGTCCGCGAAGCAAAGCGAAAATGCTTTATGTCTGCCTGTTGCATGCTTCCGGAAAAACTGCAGCAAGCTATTATAATAAGCGCTCAGAAAGCGACATAACATTCTGGGTTTTCATACGACTGTTTGTTACAAAAAAGCTGTGTTGAACAAAGCTTATGTGTCAAGTATTGTTACAAAATAGTTTAAAAAAAAAGGGTAGAGTTGGCTACCAGTGCAAAGGAGAATGAGAGAATGACGGCTGGTGGGGGCGAGTTGGTTCAGGACTTGAAACCACTACAGCACAAAGAAGGAAATATGTCGTATTCTATCTTGTGTTGTTGTTTTTTGTTTTTTTGCACCGCGGTGGTTTTCAAGAGAATGAGAGTTTTCGAGCCAGTGACGAACTGTCAGCCTTGCCGCAAGCTACATGCATTGGTGTTCGCCCCCCAAAATTGGGCCAGCAGCGTTCTCCCTATTCTGTCTACAATCTGATCTGATGGCCGTCCTGGTTAGCTTAGTTGACACAGCGACTGTCCCGGATAGGCGGTGGTCCCGGTTTAGAACATCAAAAATAGGACAAATGTTTCAACGGCGCTGTTTCATTGTCAATCGTAAGACCTTCTTTTGTATCCTTACCTCTGCATTTCGGAGATCGCCTATGAGTAATCACTCCCTTATTAACGAAAAACGCTGTTCCTACGTGAAGCATTGGTCCTCTTCTCGCCACAGAATAAACTACAGTGAAGTCTGAAAGTTCACGATGGGCGCATGTGAAGCAATTGAAAGCTCTAAAAATGCCAGTTTCAACTAGTTGAAGCATTTTCTGCCTCTATAAAGTCAACTGAACAGAATATTCCTATTCAAAAGACACGCAATTTCCAATAACAAAGCTAGTAAAACAACGAACCAGCGAAACAAGGAGTCCAGAAAACAAGGGACTAAATCTGGCGTTAAAGAAAGGGTGCTGGTCGCTCGAGAGGCGCCTTTATGGCTTCGGCCAGGCGGCGAACGCCGCTAAGCGACTGCGGCCATAGAGAAGTGCCGTGCCCTTTAGGGTCTCTGGCCGCTCGTAAGGAAGAGAGGTGTGTGTCACGTTGTCTGTAGCTCGAGAAGACGACGGCGCAGCCGGGTCGTTTATTCAATGTCCCAGGGCTCTGCCTAACGCCCGGGAATGCTAAGCAGATTAGGAGGAGCCAGTGTGGCGCAGGGAGGGGTAACGTCGCGGACGTGTGGCGCGGTGCCGCCGAAGCGCGCGAACGGGGCTACGGAAGCGGGGCCAACGTACGGCGTCTGGCGGCGTTCCTTCGAGACAATGGAATGTTGTCCGTGCCACGTGGCTAACCGCGGCCTGCGGGGACAATGGAGCGCGATTATGAAGAAAAGTGGGGAGGGAGTTTCGCCAGAAGCGCACTTCGTACAAACCGCATCCACTAAGCTAAACGCAATGTACTGCGGTCATCGAGCCTGCACCAGCGCAAGTCATGACTATTTGTTGGAAGTTACAGTCAGCGCATGTTTCGAATTATTTTGTTTTTATTTTTAGCCGTTTATCTTCCATTAGAGCCACGAAATAACCAATCACCCACAATCTCTGACTGTCGATGAGCGTTTTCAGGATGGCTCAAATTGTACGATAAAGTGATGCACTTAACTACTAACTGTGTCCTGGAGGGAATTTTTGTTTTTTTCTTATGCCGCTTTTCAATTTGGTATCCATGCCTTGGACAATTAAACTTGCCTTGAAATAATTTCCGACAGGGAGCTTTGAAGTTGCACTGATTGCGAAAAAAACTATGCATAAATGAAGATATGAATCTTAATACATTCCCATCAAAGACGCGTTTTATTATGCAAATAATTGCACGTTTCCTTTGAATTAGTGAGTGAGTGAGTGAGTGAGTGAGTGAGTGAGTGAGTGAGTGAGTGAGTGAGTGAGTGAGTGAGTGAGTGAGTGAGTGAGTGAGTGAGTGAGTGAGTGAGTGAGTGAGTGAGTGAGTGAGTAAGAAAATGCTTATTCGTCGTCTTAAAGGGGACGAGCAGTAAGTAGTCAGTTTTTCCAGATGGCCGACAGTTTATGGCTAGCAAGGACGTCTTCAATGTGCTCGGTAGCCTTCACTTGCGTGGTCGGGTACGAGATAAGCAGCACATTTCTCATTCATTTAATGAGAGAGGAGACCTAAGATCCAAAGGAGGGCATATTCCTGGCAGTATGGGATCTAGTGTAGATAGTTCTCCACATATTTTCCAGTGTGAACAGTATTGATTGCGCAGTTTGTCCGCATACACCTGCAAGCAGGGATGCGAGTATGCTTGGAGTACTCGTCAAATTATGTTTTTCATTTTTGGTGCGGTATGCACGAGGTGGTAGTACTGAGTCATGTCATGAAAAGTGGTCAGACCCTTGTTCGCTTGATCCGAGCCTGAGGTACACCCATTTCTTGCCTTACAAAACCTCGACCGCCATTGTGGGCAGCTTCGATCCCGAAGTTGTCGAAATTGACCGGGACTCAGATCGGATATGTTTTTCATGAACGTGTGATGGGATGAAATCCTTCTGAAATATTGAGAGGAGTGGATGAAACAGCCTCTCACGAAGTTTCGTAAGGCCGATTGGGATCCGCTGAAGATTCCGTCAGCGCCTTGTTCGCAATATCCATGGCTATGGCAGCCTCCTTCGCGGCTTCGCAGTTTTTGCTGCGTACTGTGCTCGCTGCACTCACGTTATGGGGTGCTTTCAGGCGCGGCTCAGTCCCCGCGCAAACTGTAAACTTGCGATCATTTGTTCCGCAGTCGGCTACGCCTACGTATAACTTTAACTCAATATACTATTGAACTACGCGTACCTTTGCATTTGAAGTGTAGGATTCTTGAAATTGGCTTTCTTTTACCTACATGTTGTTCAGGTTGCATGTTTTTAGGTAAGATTTTCACCGTAGCCATTTTTGTATATAATGGGGGATATCGATCTCGGGTCGTCCGCCATCGATTCCTCTTTGGTGCCCAAGTTGGCAGGTACAGCTAGATGAAATAATGCTGTCGGTGTGAAGAAGACAAGGAAGAGAAGCAGAAGACGACGAAGTTCCCGTTTCGCGCTCGCACCGTTCGTCCCTGTATTTCGCCAACACCGGGCTCTCTGTGTTACCGGCTCTGCCGCCTTCACACGCCTTTTTGCAGCGTGACATCTGGTGGAGGTGCTGGGTGGATCCTTCATGTATCGGACGCCCCTTTCAAGCCGCCACTGCAGCCAAAGACGCACTCCCAGGGTAGAAACACCTGTTCATCAGGGCAGCCGGCGACTACGTGGCCTATCTCCCGAATTCGGTCTGCTTCCTATCTACAGTCTGCAAGTTCACAGACCATCACTATGAGCACACAAGAGATTCCTGCCAATGTCCTGCTTCACCAGCGAGACCCCACTCGCTTTCATGGTCTTTCCCATGAAGACGCCGAGGACTGGCTTGATCAGTTCAATCGGGTGGCCATCTTTAATGTCTGAGACGCGAACGCGAAGATGAGTCATGTCTACTTTGCCCTGGAGGACTCGGCGAGGACCTGGTACGTCAATCATGAATCTCGCCTGCAAACATGGGATACGTTCAAAGCAGAATTTCTTCATGCATTTATTGGCACATTCCGTAAAGAAAAGGCCGATATTCTACTTCAGAATCGCATCCAGCATCCGAACGAAAGCGTGATGGTGTACGCGAAGGAAATGAAGCTCTTGTTCCGCCGCTCAGATCCAAACATGTCGGAAGAGCGGAAAGTGCGATTATTGATGAGAGGTGTGAAAGAACAGCTCTTCGCCGGCCTCGTTCGCAGTCCGCCAGTGACCGTAGATGCTTTTGTCACGGAAGCTATTTCCATCGAGATAGCGCTTGACATGAGGGCACGACAGTACGAGCGCACGACCGTGTCGATGCTGTCCACATGCGCTGAGAGGGCTTTTTGCAACGTGACAATGTGAAAGGGAACACGGCAGCACGTGGCCTCCGCGCTTTGCAAAACGCTGCTGCCAATGCAAGACGAGAATGAGTGGCACCAAGGGTATACTTGGAAAGAGCGGCCAACCAAGCTTACGTTGGATGCGTCTTTACCACTAATTCTTATCACCTGTCGGTGAGAGCGCATTTGAAAGCATGGAGGCTACGAGTTCCCGTGTTCCCTTTCACATTGCTTCTAGCTGTACACGTGCGCTCACCTTGGTGTTCGAAATCCTGTGTAGATAGATGCATGGTGGGGTTTGCTTCCATAAGGTCATTTTATGTGATGGGAATTCTTTGGGGAATGAGTGTATTTAGTGGAGCTGTTTCTGAGAAGCCCGAAGAAATTCTGGTATGCCTGGTCAATGTGACAGTGAAGTTTCGCCTTCAATTTTATTTTCAGGTAAAGCTATAGTAGTGTATGCGTGAATCGGAGGAGGACAGAGGCGGAATGAGGCGGCCTAAGACGCGTCCCTTCAAACATCGTCCTCTGTTTGCTATCCATTTGGTGCGTCGGGTGTATTTGCTGATCGTGGCTGCAATTTTGTTAAGAGCGGCACTATATATCTGTTGTCTTGAATGAGTATACCCAGGATTAGTATAGTGTCTGGGTTTCTGATATTGTCCTCTCCACTGTTACGCGTGTAGGTATGGGAAGACGTAATATTTTGCCGCGCCTGCTGCAGTTTCTGAGAAACTTTAGTTCCGTATTTGTTCGTGAACTTTCTAGGACCGCCTGTTGGACTTGCGACTCGATACTGCCTACCACGTTTTGAAGCCCTCATTTAATATTGTATTTAGAATTGTGGTCGTGAGAGAAGTGGGCCCGATTCATACAGATCTTTTACTATGTTGGTTGTGCCTTTGTAGAAAACACCTCTGTAATTATACCATCTAGGTAATCTTAATACTCTGCGCCTGTGGTACGCTATGTTAGGTTGGTATAGAGAATGGGCAGCATTGGTATCTTTGGCCCTTGCCAGGAAGTGACAGATTCTTTCTTTTGTAAATGTATACGGATGATTGGTTGCATATATCGGTTCGGGAATACTGGCTGACAGCAACTACCAAAGAAAATACACAGCAAAGAATATTCGCGCGATGAAAAAGAAACATGGGTAAATCGTTTATCGCTTTCGAACAGAGTAAATCATTCAAAGAATATTTTTCGTTTATATTTGGTTGGGGATTAAGGATATTCGTACTATACACATACGTAACTAAAATCAGCGTTTTGCAGCGAATAAATCCATCATTGGAGCAGAAGGATTTATGCGCTCGCTTTGTCGGCTTAACCTTAAACAACAGAAATCCACCTTAGAAGCGGTGCCCTCCGGTAAACATGTGCCTTTCTCAACAAACACATTTCGAAACCACTTTACCCGATTCCGACTGCCTACGTCATGGGTATCTAGGAGAAACCTGCCATTCTGCGTTTTTTACTGAGATGGCGCACAGCGGGAAGTTTCCAGCTTTAAAAGCCCGAGGGATGTAAACAGTCACAAAACTTGAACGACGGCTTTTCCCAGCGGGCCATCGAAACGAGAACAGGGACTTAACTGAACAGCGTAATCACGTATTAAGAAAAAAAAAAAAAAAGAAAAGACCATAAAACTCGCTAATCCTCGGGGAGACGGGCAGCACCCCATCACGGATGGCATTCGACTCGAACGCGCCCATTAAGCTTTTCGGGTTATTGAATTAACATCCAGCGGAGCTCCATGCTTGAGTCTCTCCCCACCCGCGTTCCCGTCTTCTCCTTTCCATAGCAAGCTTTGCCGGCTAGTAATGCGGTTTGCTGCCGGAGGCAGTTCACGGTAGGAAACCCTGCCAGCACTGAACACCGCGCGTTAAACCTACCCAAGTTTGGGTTTGGCTACTGTTAAGCCCGAGGAAAATTCATTTTCAGAGTACACTTAGCGGAAACTCATTAACGTGACAACGTACGCAGAGAGGGAGTGTGCGCAGAGCTGACAGGACGCATGTGCGCTGGCAGAGATTTCTCTTAGCAGCAAATGAGCGGCGCTGGTGAAATGGCAATGGGAAGTTGCGACGTGGAAGGCGGAATTTGTGTTCTCCCTATGCAGTGGCGCTTTGGAGACCGAAGTGCTGGTGCTAATGGTCGCCTAGGTTATCGCTCGGTCAGCCGCATTAGCCGGCGCTGGCGGGATTTCGAAGCATTGAAGCATGTCAAGGCACCTGCAGTGCAGTCGTACTGTTGCTGCATTTGTTGCTATTATGGGTTTATACTGGTCCGATAGCAAGTATAGGCTGCAGCTCCAAAGGTCACGGCAAGAGCACTGTTGCCGTTCCGCATATTGTGGCACTTCCGATATGAGCTAGTAGTAAAGAAATTGCAGTACTGAAACGGCAGCCCACGTTCGTCTCCCCCAGGTTGTGGTCTGCGAATGCATTTCTTTAAAACATATGCGTGCGAAAAAAAAATCTGCTCAATTTTTCTTGATCCTTGAACGCTCGAAGAATTGTGCTGCCTTGAGATCTACGATGCAGCTACCCAATAATGAGGTCTGCTGTCAAAGCTTTATATCATACAATAATTACTTGATTCTTGCCGGTGAAATGACACTGTCTACTTTTGTTTTTGTTCGGTTTGATTTAGGGAGTTTAACGTCTCAAAGCGACTCTGGATATGAGAGACGCCGTAGTGGAGGGCTTCGGGAATTACGGCCACCTGGGGTTCCTTGACAGGCACTAACATCGCACAGAACATGGGCGCCTTGCTTCTCGCCTCCATCGACACTCCCACTACTCAAACTGCTGGAAATACAATCTTCGTATAATAAATGTTATCGGTAGCGTTTTCGCCTTCTGACAGCATCCACTGACTGGTGCAACCAGCAGTCCCAAGAGCAAGTCTACGCGCAATGGACAACCTAATTATGCCGCAACTGTTCTTTCGATGCTAGCTACACCATCAGGGTAACTGCGATCCTGAAAAGAAAGCCAACTCGAACTACCAGGTCGCAAATGCTGACGCAAGTCACATAAAGTGCGCGTGCGTGCGTCGGTTTAGTATCCAATGTCATTGCAAAGATGCCGCTACGCGAAACGCGGAACGACCAGCTAGCGAGTACTCCACGAGCGCGTGCCAATTCCAAGCGCGACTCCATTCCTCGCGGCTGAGGCGTCTGCACAAGCATAGAAATGTCTGCGTCAGCGCATTGCCGCTGAGCTGCGCATGGATGCGAGGCGAACATTCAGCCAGTCGCTTTCGCCGCCTCCAGGCGTTTATCAGCGCAATAATAATAAAAAAAAAAAGGCTTTTCTCGCCGCCTCGCTTGCATCCTTCATTTCCTATGCTCTCTCTTCTCTTTTTTTCTCCCTATCTCCTTTTTTGTCTCGTTCTGCTCGCGCTGCTCTCGGGGCTTTCCGATTTCCTAACACACGCGTATCCTCTCGCTTTCTTCGCGAGCAGCACGAGAGCAGTGGACCAATCTTCGATGAATGGATTTCATTTTCGCTCCAGGAATATTCTTGACAAGTCCGCTTTCTCTTATTTGAACCCTGCCCTTCTCACTTCCTCTGTTTTTCTCTTTCACTCTCCAAGTTGTACTTTATGATAATTTTCCTGCGGTTGTTCTATGCCGACAGATAGAGGGAGAGAGAAAGCACGGTAGAGAGAGGAAACGGAAAGCGTAGGCTAGGCAAAGCAAAAGGGGGAGGGGAAAGGGGTAGAGAGGGGCTGGTTTTGATTAGCAAATACCTAATTAGGATGCAAATGGGAGCGTCAGCTGCTGCCACCGATGCCTCGGGTAAAACATGCTTTGAACCCTGCTTTTTTCTTTTTTTTTTTTCTGCTCAGCGTCACTCTCGCTTTCCTTCCTCCGTCGCGCAGCCTCGTGGCACGCTTGTCGAGGGTCGACTCGGCGGAGCGAAATTTAATAAGCGGACGAGGCGACGAAGGCTGCGGCCCCCACTCATTGTATTCGTGTCAAAGATCGCATCTCGCGAGGAGATGGGACCCGATTCGATATCTTTATCTTCGCTGGCTCTCTCTTTCCGCTATCTCTCATTTTGCGGGGCTCCGCGCGCCGACGTCCGACTCGAACGAGAATTTTCGCAACGCTTGGAAGAATTTTGTAAATGGGTAAAGAGGGAACCGAGAAAAGGAGCGTAGGGAGGGTGGCTAGGCTTGACAGTTTGCGGACTTCGGAGGGCACTCTCAGAGCGTTCCAAGTGCGCATGATGTCACACCCCTTAATGCATGATTCATGCGATGGCTAATTACGATTTATGCGAAAGCGCCCACGCACGCACTCTCGAGAAAGTAAAAACAGGTTGAACTTATAGTTAAAAGAATCGTGAGAGTATTCGCTGCTCATTGCGCTTTCATATCTGCCAATAATCGCCACGAAACCCGGAAGTTAAGAAGAATTCGGAGCCTCCTTCTTCCCTCCTAATTACCGATTTTCACGAAACAGATTTTGGTAAAGAACAGTAGCTCAAAAGCATACTCTTAACATATTGATATTTCATGCTGAACAGGGAGTAACGTTTTATGTTCAACAACCTTGTCCGTAATTAAATTTTGCCAAGTCCGTATAGCTATTCTAACGCAACAGCCCACAAAATCCAGCTTCGACGTTGTGAGCGCAAACTCACGATCATACCTCTGGCGCGGGATAGTTTGAAAGTGACCTGGACGAGTCCTGATTGGTCGACGGGTCATGTGACGTCACGAGACCACATGAAATCACCTTGCAACTGGGGAAGTTCCTTGGAGATGGGAAGCGAACTATCCAAGACCAATCGTTCCCTTTTCTGACACGCTACTGCTAAGCCACTTAGACATGTTTTATACGGTTTGTTAAAAGAATGCTTTATATAGATGCCAGGGGGTCTTTAGCGTAATGTGGCAACTTACGAATGTACGCTTATTAGTATGTGTGACAATTGAGGAACAGCTTAAGAGGTTGCCCTTACACCTGCGGTAATATGAACATGGTTCCAATACCAATACTTATATCAACATCCAGGATGTCCTGTATGCAAATCACAAAATAATGAGGCAGGTATTCGCCAATTGTTGTTGGTTTACCCGGAACTGAAGCTGACGAGAATTCGGCACTTGACGGCAGTGGGCCTTTCGCCGAAAAATCAATCTTCCTACACTGCTTGGACGCAAGGACCTTATCATGAACTTCATTAGAACAGCCAACCTTTTTTCTTTTCTTTAGTACCCCTTTTAATTTTCTTTTTACATATTTGTTTATGCCCTTAGAAAAAAACGACATTATTAATAAAAAAAGAACTAACAATTAAGCGAAAAACAAAGTGCATGTACGCGAACGAGGAATCGGAAGAGGAGCCGCAGGCCGGGGTCATTAACCCTATGATCTTATGAACGGCCTGGTGGAGCTTACTGTCCCGCTAGCTTTTTCTTTAGAATCAAAACAAAACAGGCTCAAAGGCAAAGAGAACTGTGGACCTAGGACTGCTAGAATCGGTAAATATTTCCGTTTCGTCATATTTGCCTCCCCACCCACTTACTCAAGCGTCAGTATGAAGAGAACATAAAGAAAGAAAAAGTTCATGGAGATCGGGATATTTCTTAAGGTTGCTTTTGGGTCATTTTATTGAGGACGATAGATTTATTGTTTCCCTCTTTCCAATGCCTTTCGCCAAACATCACTGAGAACCGAGATTACGCTATTAATTTAGGCAATTATTTAGACTCTGTAGGAAATAACTATTGATGTAGCAGTCTACTTTAGATGATACCTGTTGTTTAGAGGTTACAAAAAACAATCCTATTTTATAGTCTCTTACCACGAACAATAAGCCTCTCTTATGCAGCAATAAAGCGTTCAGCGTTCTTGTTACCATAAAAACACTGCAGTCAAGCAGCATGGCAAAATCAGTAACACGGCATGACTACGATCATTTTAGTGTAACTTTGTACTTCGCGTTCTCGTGTCGATGAAATTTAGAGGGTTTAGAATAGCGCAATTCGCAATTTCTTACATTGATCCGCCACCGCGCATTCCGCCGCGCATGTTCCGATCATCTATACAGCGCTGTACATACTGGAAATAAACGCACAAACCTGCCGCGTTGGGACCAATCAGGTGGCGCATGCGCGCTGGAGGTGTGTGGTAGCAGGTCACGAGGATGGTGACGGTGACGGATCTTAGATCGCGCTGCCTCCCGTTTTCTCCGTACTTCTCATTTCAAGTACGAACAATTATATTCAGTTCCTGTGTTATCAGCGAACAGTACTATATACATATCGTCATTACTGCAGATGTCATTTTTTTTTTATAAAGAGCACCTGTTAAACAACCATACTTAATATGAGTATGTTATCTGCATTTCCTCGTTTATAGCCTACAGCATCCAATCCAGGCTTTCAGCCTGGATAGGCTTATGAACGATATTAAATTGGTATGGATCGTATCGTTTCAGTTGGCGTACATATTTCCAGTGTAATATATGCATATATGCAATAAATCATTCACATTAATCATAACTCAAGGAATGAATTCGGTGTATCATGTGGTGAAATTGTGCCAAAAGCGCTAAGCCTTGCATCAATGACTTCTTCGCGAATATTATATCCCGTGAGTGATGCTGACAGACGTGTGCATTTTCTATCTGCGTAGACAAATGTATTGGGAGTGAAGCAAGAAGCAACAAACCCAGAAATGGGCGTCTGCTCATTGTACTCGCCTAAATCCGGCCCGTATAAGGAGCGCTGAAACCTCGGGTGGCATCACAGTGGTCATCAATTCAGCCCGGGTACGTCTCCGCAACAACGGGACGTCGGTGGACAGGCCGAGATACGACGGGCGTTTCGAAACGGGGATCCCACGTCAACAGCTTGAACGCTTGTAGCATTTCCTCCACAGTTTCTGTTAAAGCACCCCAGCGTCATTGACCTCTTCTCATAGTAGGCACGGGACGCGGTCACGTTCAGTTGGAGGCGGCCAATTTCGGGAAAGCCGGCGCGCTCTAGCAACCAAACTTCGGCGGGGCTCGCGACAAAGACTACTACGAAGACGTTGCGCCACGGCCAGACGACGTGTCCATCGCTCGCCCCACTTGAAATAAGTTTTTTTTTTCGGACGACACGAAACAAAGAAAAAAAAGGAAGATTGATCCTTAAAGCGAAATAATAACCGAGCAGCCCCGCAGCGGTCGACAGGCAGCATTTTTTTTTTTTTTTCGACGGAGGAGTAGAAGAGAAAGCTACGGGGCTGAAAAAAATGGTTGAAGTCTGGAAAGACGAGTGGAGGGGAATTTCCTCCTTTTCGATCACGAAGAAGAAGCGGTGCAGGCGCCGAGGAACAATGGCCCATCGCGCCACCGCCGAAGACGACGCCACTGGGGCGCGCTCAATTCGCCACAATTCCGGAGGCCATTGTGATTGAAATGAGGCGGTGCGCACGACAGTTCCCGCGTGTACGCAAGACACTCGCTCGGAACTCCTGCGGTTTCGCGGTGTCCGGTTCCGGCGGCTTTCGAAGCTGCGATGTCGGCCTACGCATGCGTCGCCGCTTTCCGTTCGAGCTTTGTTTATTTTTAGTTTAGTTTTATTGCATCGATTTCTCTTTTCCCCTTAAGCTGTGGGCTTTTCTTTTGGAGACAACTGAATACGTCCTTTTTCAGATTTGAGCCTTCTTAGATTTCTAAGAGCATTCGCTTTTGGAGCGTTCGAGGGACTTCATATCGTCTTTGAACAAAGTTTTGGAGATGACGGCAACAGCAGATTCAATCGTTTCCGCGCTCTTCTGTAAGCGATACGATTATTTTCACTGCTGCCCTATCGTTTCCGCGGGGTAGCTTGTACGACGTTCTATGAGCACGTTTGTAAATACAATGTGCCGGCCCCAGCGTTGTGGCCGCCCAATAATGACTTTGCAGAGTCGTAGCGGCTGTGACTGCGTCTGATGTTTGTTTCTGGCCAGAGAGTAGGGTCAGTTTTAATCTGAAAAACAACGCTACTTGCGAATTCTCGTGCAATCGTTTGACAGGTTGTGGTCAAATACAATACAAAGAATGAGTTTATTGTTTTTGTTTAGCGTGACTGAGTGAAAATCGCGGACATGTTGGCAGGGGACATAGAAGGGCATTGATTGGTCGTCGGGTTTTGTGACGTCAAAAAACAT